>NC_053025.1:441391403-441521367 GCF_003073215.2 Triticum urartu | reverse complement strand
CAAGCTTTATATTACAAGCCAGGGGCCTCGAGGGCTCGAATACATAAGCTCGAATACACAAGAGTCAGCGGAAGCAACATTATCTGAGTACAAACATAAGTTAGACAAGTTTGCCTTAAGAAGGCTAGCACAAAAGCAACATCGATCAAAAAGGCAAGGCCTCCTACCTGGGAGCCTCCTAACTACTCCTAGTCGTCGGTGGCCTCCACGTAGTAGTAAGCACCCTCATGGTAGTAGTTGTAGTCGGTGGTGTCGTCTGGCTCCTGGGCTCCGACATCTGGTTGCGTCAACCAAAAAGAAAGGAAAAGGGGAAAAAGGAGGGAGCAAAGCAACCATGAGTACTCATCCAAAGTACTCGCAAGAATTACATCAGATCTAAACTAAGTATGCATCTGTGTCAAAGGGAAAGGGCTGTATCTATGGACTAAACTACCTAAATGCCAGAATAGAGGGGAGAGCCTAGTCCTATCGAAGACTAGCATCTTCAGCATCTTCAAGCATCATGCAGCATCAAGAGAGATAAGAGTAGCATAAAGTAAAGTAGTAGTAGTGTTATCAACCTCGGCCAGAGATCCTTTCTCGACTCCCCACGAGAAAGCAATCCCAGAGCCATACTATCCATTCATCATAACCATGTCTCATAACCATGTCTCATCTCAAGTATCCAGTTCTAGTTGTATCGATCAGGATACAACTCCAAGTGTCCGTTACCGTGGGACAGGCTATCGATAGATGTTTTCTTCCCTGCATGGGTGCTCCAACTTACCCACCACGCTCAATTAACTCCGGCCAGACACACTTTCCTGGGTCATGCCCGGCCTCGGCCAAACAATACGCCGCAACCCGACCTAGGCTTAATAGAGAGGCCAGCACGCCGGACTAAACCTATGCCCCCAGGGGTCATGGGCCATCTCCCCGGGAACTCCTACACGTTGCGTACGCGACCGGTGAGCAGACCTAGCTACCTCCTTCAACAAGGCAGGAGCTTACGCAGTCCAACCTGGCGCGCGCCGCTCAGTCACTGACGTCTATTAAGCTTCGGCTGATGTATACGACGCAGAACACCCATACTATGCCCACGTGATGGTTAGTGCTATCAGGCCAGAGGCCCCTCGGATCAAATATCCAAACCGTAGTGGATTAGGAGCACGCGGTAACGAGCAGAGACTCACGAACGATGTGACCCCGTCGCCCCATCTCGAGTACTTGCGGCAAGGGCTAAGAATGCCCGGCCACGCCTCGTAAGTATATCGCGGGCACCTTCCAGGTCAACCCGACTCCACATCACTCGCTATTAAGCTCGCGCGGGTACCCCTAGGGGCCGGCCTGTCTTTAGTAACATGATTCAGTGTAAAGCCATAGTAACCATAGTAACTGTGTGTCTAACACCAAGGGGAAAACCCGAGGAATCACCCCCGGTGAATTCCACTCGATGTTATCATCAAGGTGAACGTAAGAGGATCCACCCTCGAGGTTCACACTTGAGGGGTTGCACGACAGAGCCGTAACGGAAGTGGTTAAGGAGGAAATCACCCCCGATGACCACGACCGGATAGCTACATTACGGAGATCTCATCAGGAGTGATGTATGAGGTTCCACCCTCGGCACTCGATGGTAACTCTGCAGAGTCGAGCAACAAAAGGGGAAAGTGATGTGCGGTGTCGGGGCCTGGACGTCGATCACGTTGATCGAGTCATCGAACATAAAGCGGGGCAACTGGGACAAGGTGGGGGTCACTGATAGATCTCTAACCAACCTATACTAAGCATTTTAGGATAAGCAGGTAAGGTATGAAAGCAGGTAACAAAAACAGGCTATGCATCAGAGTAGGATCATACATAAAGCAGTAGCAGTTCTAATGCAAGCATGAGAGGGAAAGAAATAGGCGATATCAGAATGCTCAAGGGGGTTTGCTTGCCTGGAAGCTCTGTTGAAAAGGAAGAAGTGTCATCGTTGACGTAGCGGATCACAGGGGCATCAACAGGGGTCTCAGGGTCTACCGGAGAGAAGAGGGGGAAGAAACAGTAAATACAGAGCAAACACATGCATGGCAAGACAAAAAGCGGTGCGAGGGGTGTTCTAACACAGTACTATGCGATACCGGCGAAGGGGGATAACATCCGAAAAGTTCTCCCGGAGTTAGGCATTTTCGGATAGGCGAACTGGAGGGCAAAAGTTCGATGTTTGCTATGCTAGGGGCAGGTGACAGATGAATGGAGAGCATATTCCGATTTGTCTCGTCGTTCTGAGGAACTTTCATGTATAAAACATTTTCATCTGAGCTACGGTTTATTTTATATGAATTTCTAAAGTTTTAACCAATATCCTAGAAATCCCTGAAATTTTGCTAAGTCCAAGAATTCAACGGTTTTTTAAACATCACTTGGCTGTTTTCCGAAGGCTATAACTAATGTTTAGTTCTAATGAAGACACTACATATAAGTGTTTTACTCTACATCAACAACACTACAAGGCCATGCCATTAGATAGTCTGAACAGCTCCTGAAACAGGTCAACTTACAGCTCTGAAGTAGCTAAGACAGTAAATCTGTTTTTCAGTATTCTCTCTTAACAGAACATAGAATTTTGTCAGTTTTATAGGAATTAATCCATGCCGTATTTGAATTTGGTCCAATGGAATAATTTGGAGGTTGTCATGTGTACTCCCAACACAAATTAATTTCAACGAAGTTAGACTTTGTTTGACCATAGTTTTGTTGCCATCCAGAGAGCTAAGAAGGTAGAAATAGCAAAAGCTAGCTAGCGCTACACTAACATTCTGTTACTGTAGCAGCGAAACGCAGCGGCAAGAGCGGCCGCAAGCGCGGGCGGGCATCTACGAGCTTGGGCACGCGCGCGGACGGACAAGGGAGGCCACGGCGGTCAGGCACAACGGCGTAGCAGGCGGGAGTAGCAGCAGTAAGAAGTAGAGCAAGGCAGAAGCAGCATCGCCTCACAGGGACAAGCAGAGGCGCGGCCAGCGCGGGACGGCTGTGGGCGCGGCCGGGCGTGGGGTGTTAAGTACCCACTCACGAATTACTCCATTAGAGGGTATTTGAGTTCAGATACAAGGATTTGGGAGAGGATGAAGGAGGGAGGAGGAAGAATAGGAGGTAGGGGAAGGGAAGAGCCGCCCCTTTGCCTGATCCAAGCCCGGATACTTTGCTCATTGCCTCCTCCAGGCATTTGTAGTCTGTAGCGCTGGGTGGTTCGCAGATGGGCCGGCCCATGTAATGGCCGAAGGTTGCAAGCCCATGTACACAATAGGCTCCTGACATGGGGACGGACAAGGCCCGGGCGTGGCCTAGCGCGGTAGGGAGGCGAGGCGAGGCGCAGACACGGGGTGGCCACGGCGCGGGGTTTCGGGCAGACGCGAGTTGCGCGGACACTAGCCGTGACGGACGAAGGCTATGGCTACGAGCGGGAGACGCACTCCGGCGATGGATCGAGACTGGGGCGAGGGGGAAACAGGGGAGGAGCTCACGGCGAATCTGTAGAGGAGGGCAGTGGGCTCGTGGAAGGGTTGTAGGCAGTGGGTTGAGCGGAGAGGCGACGACGTCCGCTACGGAAAAGGTCGCCGATGGCGACGTTTCAAAGGCGTCCCGGCTTGGGGTGGTCCCCGGGACGGACATAGCCGCCCGCCGCGGACCTCCTGGACGTGCTCCCGCACGCCGGAGACAACGGCGGTCGTGACGCTTCACGGCGACGTGCTTTGATGCGCCATGGCTATCTCTAATCAGAGAAGGGAGAGGGTGAGGGAGTGAAGGTGGTTCGAGCTAGGGTTTCGGGGGGAGGAATCCTGGCGTCTTATAGGGCGTCGAGGAGGGCGGGATGGCCGCCACACAGCCGAGGGCGCGGGCATGGCGTGCAGATGACTGCCACGACCGCCCCTCTGCTTCTGTAGCAAAGAGGGAGACAAGTGGGAGGGGGAGTGGGCTGGGCCTCCCTGTACTTTGCATTTGGGCCCAAGCATATAGTGCATGTTCTATCTCTTTTCTTTTACCCTTTTATTTATTTAACACACTCAGTCTTTTATCAAACTTAGCAACTAAATGACTTTTGGTTAAATGTGTAAATTGGCACATAAATAATAGGCAAAATAATGGAGAGGCTACAAAGTTTGAGATCAATTTGAAAAGTATACATTTTAGTTTATTTTGAAAAGACCATTTTATTTGTTGTTGGAGCATTTATTAATTTCCTAAGATTGTTTGGTGAGTCAAATGATGTTAGCCACAACATGACAATGATCAGGGGGAATTATAGAATAGTTTGAACATTTTATTTTTGACATTTGAAAACTTTTAAAGTCGGACTTGATTTTAAATTTTGAATTTGAACAGAGTTTGAATCGACGCGAGTTTAACAACAGTAATAGTGGTGACGTGGCATCATTAGCAGAGGGTTACTGTGGCTTAATTATCCGGGCGTCGCAATTCTCCTCCACTACCAGAAATCTCGTCCCGAGATTTAAGGGTTGAAATAATGGGGAAAGTTTTGGTTAAGAAATTCTAATGGATCATCTCGTTATTGGTTGGTCTTCTCGAAAAGTTGATCCCTTTCATTGATGTTTTCATTCCTCTGCATCAATGCATCATAATGAAGTTGTCGTTCTTTCTTCTGGATCTTCACCGTATTTACGAAGGGACAGGGGTTAACTCTGGAAGAACGGACCTATCAAGGTTGAATATATGGTAGATAGCTCAGGGAAAGTGGCAGGAAGTAACTCTCGAATTGAATTAAGAAAACATCAAGAGCGATGTAAGGAGGTATCATGGGCAGTTTTGAGCGGGCAGGCAATCGTTCGATGCCTGAAACATGGCGTGAAAGGGTTCAAAGCAACGAGAATTAGTTTTGTGTCTGATACTAGAATTGATTACTAGGCAGGGGGCATGTGTATTACATACGAAGTCAAGCTTAAGGAATATCTTGGGTAATAGGGTCTATAGGAGAGTTAGGTTTCAATTGTGTGGAACTGTGGATTATGGGCCCACCATGTGGGTTAAAAGTAGAAGGAGCGGTGACATCTTGCACGATCATGATAACAAGGCAAGTCAGATGATAGCGTGTCAGTTACGTCAGCAACAACATCGGTACCAAGGGCGAGGGACAAAGAGAACCATTTTCCTGCTCGTTGAACGAGGCGGACCAGTAGGCAAACTTCTCGTCCATCGGTGGTTACCGAAATGTTATCAACAGTAGTAACAGGGTCTTACTGACATGGTTGTACTCCAAGGTGTTTTCATAAGCGGAAGAATATTACTGCTTAGATCATATAGATCACAAGAAACGTTAAACCAACCAATGGAAAGGAAAATATGATTATCAGATTAAACAAAACAATGGAAAGGAAAATGTGTTTAAAACACATATTTCAAGGGTATATCCATCCCAAGGACAAGTAGAGCATGATATCCTTGACAGGATATAATGTAGAAAACTCTTTAGGTAGGGGGAGAAATTTCATGACATTACCCATACAACGGTGTTTGGATAATTGAGCAGGAAACATTTAACATTGGGCTTCAAATGTTCTCGTTGAAAATTGGAGTACCACAGACATGCTTCGAGATAGCATTGACATAGACACTGGGTAAAGATCAGACTTTGGATACACAAAGGACCCATCAGGAACATCTTATAGAATAAGTCTTACAATTTCCTCATGGACGAATGGCTAACCTTGTAAAAGGATACTATACCAATAGGTCCTCCAACCAGTTGTGCTAGGCATGATATCACCTTACTGGGTTATATAAAGACCAATGCTAGGACTCTTGGAAAATGCTCCAACCATCATATCTGACCAAGTTTCAAATCTAATTGGTGTCCGGATACCTCCGACTCATGATGCCTGAGAAGGAAGGTGCAATAATAGTTGACGCAAATACAATCTAAGATTCTCGGGAAATGAACCATGGAATAAAGTTTAGAAACTAGAGTTCATCATTAAACCAAGGGGAGGATGAGGGGGTGGCTGATGGACTCAGCGAAAATTCCTCGAGATTTCCAAAAAGAGGGATTTCCACACTTATGTGAACAAGGAGATAACATTTGTCAGAACAAATGATATAATGATATATGCTCGAGGAAAACATACACAGTTAAACATTGATTGAAAGGTGCACCCGACATATGGGCTTAGGTAGCACGATCAATGTTAGAATGGTGATTCGTTATCCAATAGTCTTAGAATGAACTGTCGACCATTAACTCCAAAGCAATAGGGTTACTAGGAGTATAGAATCCAAGCAACACCATTCACTTGTTGGTATCCCGGTTAGAAACAACACAAGAAAGAATGGTGATGGTGAGAAGTATCACTATACCAAGAATTCTTAAGAGGTGGAGCAATTCTCACAACATCCTTGACATAAAAGGTGGTAATACTTCAAGGTAGAACGTAATACAAGCTTGATAGCAAGTTGCATCCACAACATGAACAAGTTTATGATGAAAGAAAGATAAGGATATTGTCGATGGTAACTCAAATTACCAAGGGACGAGGATGGTACTTACCATCATGAATTTGGTTGATATACTGGAAGGAGTCAAAATTTTGATGATGATCACGACACATTTGTCGAGAGATTCAAGAAGAGGTAACCGATTGGCGTCGACATCAAGTCAAAGGAATGACGAAGCGAAAGGTTATTGGAACCACGGATATATCATAAACTCGGAATCAAGCTTGTTGTTCAAGGCAAAAAGATATGACGAGGAAAATCAACGTAAGCTTAGCTCATCGTCGAAAATTGTGCTCCAGGAAGGACCAGGTAGCATAGTTAAAAAGTTGCACGATAATGACATAGCGGATCAGGCTAGGAATGACGTGATTGGGTACAAACTGGTAAGCAAAGAAGATTGATAAGAATTGTTGAATTGTAGAGCGGACACGAGTCGGTTATCAGTGTAATTGAGTGTCCAACAACTCAGAACCCGTGGAAAATTGGAATCAGTGAGAAATAATAGTTGAGGAAGAACTCATAAGAAGTTATGTAGTTCCGTGATATTCTCGAGATACCTTAGGGGAATACTCAAAGGTAGAGCAGAATCGAGGTTGGGCAGGCATATGGATCTGTAGAAGACAAGCGATTTAACTTGTCTGAGAAATGGGATCAAAGAAAAACAATCATGGTCGGAACCACGGTTGCAAAGGACCAAGCATAGATACAAGATGAACTTATTATAGGGAGATTATTATTATTACAAGAAGCTTCCATGATAAGTTCCACATCGTGTCCATGGGCATGAACACAAAGTTCAAGGTCTGACTCCCATTTCTGCAATGCATAACCTTTCATTCACTTCTCATTTTTTTTGAAAAAGTTGTAATGTTGAAATTTTATTTGGCGAAGCAACAGAAGAGTATGAATCGCGAAAACTTTCGGGTTCATATGGTTTGGGGAAGGCATAGGTTCAACCCATTGGGGTATCTTAGGAGCATATACCATAAATTTGAAGAATAAATGTCACGAGCTCGATAGTAGAGTATGCTTGAGAAAGCAAAGTATACAATTTACCAAAGGCATTATGTATCCGAGGAAAGGCTCACAAGGTTACTGAATATGAAGGACACTGTCAGATAAAATCCGACAAAGGGTCTGGTGGTCCACAAGGGCTCTGATGTGAGCATCGACACTCAACCAGTGGAAGATAGAATGCAAGGAGATCAGTTATAGAAACAACTGACTAACTCAAGGCTCAGATGCAAAGGAAGTATGAATTCCAAGACAAGGGATCAGAAGCAACACTCTCATTAGGGATGGATAAGTTGAATAGCCTTAGGGGTACAATCGATGGCAATTTGATTGGTCAAGATCCAGCACCTGTTAAAATGACGTCTAAGCCAGAAGGATGAACTCTAGGATCTGGTTGAGGATTGCGAGCATTCACAACTTATTGAATCATTGACCTTAAAATGATAGTGACAAAGGATGCCAATACGATTACTATACTTATGGGATTAACCATAATGCAAGCAAGCAAGAATTTCAAGAGCAATAAGCTTCTGAGGATTTTTGGAAGACGGAATAGCATTTCAAAGAAATTTGTGACACACATGATCAACTAGGGATGAACAAATCCTCGATAAGTGTGAGGAATTATTTGTAGGGGTATTTATGCGGCAAAGGTCTGCAAGGCAGTAGCTCAAGGATTCTCGGAACAACGGAGAGTATTCAAGACATCTTGTGGTAACAAGAGCAACTGGGAATGAAAGTATGAATGACAGGTGTACGTAGTTATCCATAAGGATATATTGATGGAAGAGAATTGCAAAAGCGATGAGCACAAGTTCTCAAGAGAACATCGGAGTGTATCTTCGGAATCTTCTGATGGAGCAGATGATCATTTGGAATGAGGGGCTCTCCAGGAGAGAGTCAGTTACGAGAACCTAGTGTCAAAGTTAGTAAAATCATTTTACCCGAGTAGTAGAGAGATCAGAGCCCCAGAGTATAGATGAGGAATAAAATATCCTAATACCACCCAATGACAACGAGGGCCGATGGGCCGCACAGCCAAGTTAGTAAAACAATTTTCATCGACTAGACTCAACTTCGCCCAAGGGGTGTGGAAGGGTGATTCCTATAGGCAGTCGGCTCTGATACCAACTTGTGATGCCCTCAATTCAATCGTACACTAATCATAAACGCAAATGTGTACGATCAAGATCAAGGACTCACGGGAAGATATCACAACACAACTCTAGACACAAATTAAAATAATACAAGCTTTATATTACAAGCCAGGGGCCTCGAGGGCTCAAATACATAAGCTCTAATACACAAGAGTCAGCGGAAGCAACATTATCTGAGTACAGACATAAGTTAGACAAGTTTGCCTTAAGAAGGCTAGCACAAAAGCAACATCGATCAAAAAGGCAAGGCCTCCTGCCTGGGAGCCTCCTAACTACTCCTAGTCGTCGGTGGCCTCCATGTAGTAGTAAGCACCCTCGTGGTAGTAGTTGTAGTCGGTGGTGTCGTCTGGCTCCTGGGCTCCGACATCTGGTTGCGTCAACCGGAAAGAAAGGAAAAGGGGAAAAAGGAGGGAGCAAAGCAACCATGAGTACTCATCCAAAGTACTCACAAGACTTACATCAGATCTAAACTAAGTATGCATCTGTATCAAAGGGAAAGGGATGTATCTGTGGACTAAACTACAGAAATGCCAGAATAGAGGGGAGAGCCTAGTCCTATCGAAGACTAGCATCTTCAGCATCTTTAAGCATCATGCAGCATCGGGAGAGATAAGAGTAGCATAAAGTAAAGTAGTAGTAGTGTTATCAACCTCGGCCAGAGATCCTTTCTCGACTCCCTACGAGAAAGCAATCCCAGAGCCATACTATCCATTCATCATAACCATGTATCATATCCATTTCTCATCTCAAGTATCCAGTTCTAGTTGTATCGATCGGGATACAACTCCAAGTGTCCGTTACCGTAGGACAGCTTATCGATAGATGTTTTCTTCCCTGCAGGGGTGCACCAACTTACCCACCACGCTCGATTAACTCCGGCCAGACACACTTTCCTGGGTCATGCCCGGCCTCGGCCAAACAATACGCCGCAACCCGACCTAGGCTTAATAGAGAGGCCAGCACGCCGGACTAAACCTATGCCCCCAGGGGTCATGGGCCATCTCCCCGGGAACTCTTGCATGTTGCGTACGCGGCCGGTGAGCAGACCTAGCTACCTCCTTCAACAAGGCAGGAGCTTACGCAGTCCAACCCGGCGCGCGCCGCTCAGTCGCTGACGTCTATTAAGCTTCGGCTGATGTATACGACGCAGAACGCCCATACTATGCCCACGTGATGGTTAGTGCTATCAGGCCAGAGGCCCCTCGGCTCAAATATCCGAACCGTAGTGGATTAGGAGCACGCGGTAACGAGCAGAGACTCACGAACGATGTGACCCCGTCGCCTCGTCTCGAGTACTTGCGGCAAGGGCTAAGAATGCCCGGCCACGCCTCGTAAGTATCTCGCGGGCACCTTCCAGGTCAACCCGACTCCACATCACTCGCTATTAAGCTCGCGTGGGTACACCTCGGGGCCAGGCCGTCTTTAGTAACATGATTCAGTGTAAAGCCATAGTAACCATAGTAACTGTGTTTCTAACACCAAGTGGAAAACCCGAGGAATCACCCCCGGTGAATTCCACTCGATGTTATCATCAAGGTGAACATAAGAGGATCCACCCTCGAGGTTCACACTTGAGGGGTTGCACGACAGAGCCTTAACAGAAGTGGTTAAGGAGGAAATCACCCCCGATGACCATGACCGGATAGCTACATTACAGAGATCTCATCAGGAGTGATGTATGAGGTTCCACCCTCGGCACTCGATGGTAACTCTGCAGAGTCGAGCAACAAAAGGGGAAAGTGATGTGCGGTGTCGGGGCCTGGACGTCGATCACGTTGATCGAGTCATCGAACATAAAGCGGGGCAACTGGGACAAGGTGGGGGTCACTGATAGATCTCTAACCAACCTATACTAAGCATTTTAGGATAAGCAGGTAAGGTATGAAAGCAGGTAACAAAAATAGGCTATGTATCAGAGTAGGATCATACATAAAGCAGTAGCAGTTCTAATGCAAGCATGAGAGGGAAAGAAATAGGCGATATCGGAATGCTCAAGGGGGTTTGCTTGCCTGGAAGCTCTGTTGAAAAGTAAGAAGTGTCGTCGTCGACGTAGCCGATCACAGGGGCATCATCAGGGGTCTCGGGGTCTACCGGAGAGAAGAGGGGGAAGAAACAGTAAATACAGAGCGAACACATGCATGTCAAGACAAAAAGCGGTGCTAGGGGTGTTCTAACGCAGTACTACGCGATACCGGCGAAGGGGGATAACATCCGAAAAGTTCTCTTGGAGTTAGGCATTTTCGGACAGGCGAACTGGAGGGCAAAAGTTCGATGTTTGCTATGCTAGGGGCAGTTGACAGATGAACGGAGAGCATATTCCGATTTGTCTCGTCGTTTTGAGCAACTTTCATGTATAAAACATTTTCATCTGAGCTACGGTTTATTTTATATGAATTTCTAAAGTTTTAACCAATATCCTAGAAATCCCTGAAATTTTGCTAAGTTTGAGAATTCGACAGTTTTTTAAACATCACTTGGCTATTTTCCGAAGGCTATAACTAATGTTATGTAGTTCTAATGAAGACACTACATATAAGTGTTTTACTCTACATCAACAACACTACAAGGCCATGCCATTAGATAGTCTGAACAGCTCCTGTAACAGGTCAACTTACAGCTCTGAAGTAGCTAAGACAGTAAATCTGTTTTTCAGTTTTCTCTCTTAACAAAACATAGACTTTTGTCATTTTTATAGAAATTAATCCATGCCGTATTTGAATTTGGTCCAATGGAATAATTTGGAGGTTGTCATGTGTACTCCCAAGACAAATTAATTTCAACGAAGTTAGACTTTGTTTGACCATAGTTTTGTTGCCATCCAGAGAGCTAAGAAGGTTGAAATAGCAAAAGCTAGCCAGCGCTACAGTAACATTCTGTTACTGTAGTAGGGAAACGCAGCGGCAAGAGTGGCCGCAAGCGCGGGCGGGCATCTGCGAGCACGGGCACGCGCGCAGACGGACAAGGGAGGCCACGGCGGTCAGGCACAGTGGCGTAGCACGCGGGAGTAGCAGCAATAAGAAGTAGAGCAAGGCAGAAGCAGCATCGCCTCACAGGGACAAGCAGAGGCGCGGCCAGCGCGGGGACGGACAAGGCCCGGGCGTGGCCTAGCGCGGCAGGGAGGCGAGGCGAGGCGCAAACACGGGGTGGCCACGACGCGGGGGTTCGGGCAGACGCGAGTTGCACGTACACTGGCCGTGACGGACGACGGCTATGGCTACGAGCGGGAGACGCACTCCGGCGATGGATCGAGAACGGTGCGAGGGGGAAACAAGGGAGGAGCTCACGACGAGTCTGTAGAGGAGGGCAGCGGGCTCGGGGAAGGGTTGTAGCCAGTGGGTTGAGCGGAGAGGCGACGACATCCGCGGCGGAGAAGGTTGCCGATGGCGACGGTTCGAAGGCGTCCCGGCTTGGGGTGGTCCCCGGGACGGACGTAGCCGCCCGCCGCGGACCTCCTGGACGTGCTCCCGCACACCGGAGACAACGGCGGTCGTGACGCTTCGCGGCGACGTGCTTCGATGCGCCATGACTATCTCTAATCAAAGAAGGGAGAGGGTGAGGGAGTGAAGGTGGTTCGAGCTAGGGTTTCGGGGGAGGAATCCTGGCGTCTTATAGGGCGTCGAGGAGGGCGGGATGGCCGCCACGCAGCCGAGGGTCGGCCATGGCGTGCGGATGACTGCCACGACCGCCCCTCTGCTTCTGTAGCAAAGAGGGAGACAAGTGGGAGGGGGAGTGGGATGGGCCTCCCTTTACTTTGCATTTGGGCCCAAGCGTACAGTGCATGTTCTATCTCTTTTCTTTTACCCTTTTATTTATTTAACACACTCGATCTTTTATCAAACTTAGCAACTAAATGACTTTTGGTTAAATGTGTAAATTGGCACATAAATAATAGGCAAAATAATGGAGAGGCTACAAAGTTTGAGATCAATTTGGAAAGTATACATTTTAGTTTATTTTGAAAAGACCATTTTATTTATTGTTGGAGCATTTATTAATTTCCTAAGATTGTTTGGTGAGTCAAATGATGTTAGCCACAGCATGACAATGATCAGGGGGAATTATAGAATAGTTTGAACATTTTATTTTTGACATTTGAAAACTTTTAAAGTTGGACTTGATTTTAAATTTTGAATTTGAACAGAGTTTGAATCGACGCGAGTTTAACAACAGTAATCGTGGTGACATGGCATCATTAGCAGAGGGTTACTGTAGCTTAATTATCCGGGCGTCGCACTCTGATTCAGTCCGGCGATCTCCACAGTGTGAGAGGCAGCAGCCGCTACAGGTATCTGCTTGAAACAGGAGAGAAATCAATGTCATTTAGTGAGTCTTCCTGAGATCATGAATTCGATCCCCTGTTCGGTTCTTTCTTTCACTGAAAAGTGTATCAGGGGCTACTATCTATACTATGACACTCTTCGATAACTCATAAAACATACCTCAAAGCCTTTTATAAGACTGATACAGGCTTCGTTCAGTCCACTCTCGGTCGACTGAATTTTCTCAATCACCGCGCCCATCAGGGCACGGTGTTCATCAACGATGGAGGCATCTCGTAGCGCCACCAACAAAGCATCTGACACTTCTGGATGGACAGAGGTTGCCGACAGAATCTTTTTCCCCACGTCTCTGACCTCTGCGGTTCGACCTCCAGGCGCCACCTTCATAGTTTTTTCCTTTTCTCCTTCGCCGGGGTCCTTTTGGGACGAGGCCTCAGTGTTTGGCACCTGTTTGGAGGAAGGGTCCTTCGGGGGTGTCTCGCTCTCCACGGCGTTTGAGCTCAGCAGGTCCTCCGATGAGGATTGTTCGGTACGGGACCTTGCCGGACTACAGAAATATGCGGCTTAGGTTCAAATACTAAGCCACGATGAGTCCGGACGCTTAGACATATTCGGATACTTACGAGTTCACCAGGGGCTGGGCCCTGGGATCCCATGCCAGGCCGCTGTCGGCGGCGGTAGTAGACTCCCCTTGACGAGGAATCTTTCCTCTTTCGGGTAGTTCGGCCTCCAAGGATGCGGAGGCCGTCCTCTTCCTTCTTCCCTCTGCAGGGGGTGTCCATCTCCCTCCTCCTTTTCGTCCTCTTCGAAGGCGGAATGGGCATCAGAGCCTTCGGGTATTGTGCCCGAAGTGCCGCGACGACGAAGGCCGCCCCGGGTCTTTTTAGCCTCCTTCTCGGCCGTCTTCTTCGGCACCTTGTAAGGCGCCGGGACCAGCATCTTCGTCAGAAGTGGGATGGCCGGGTCTTCGGGTAGCAGGGCCGAACAATGGATCCGCTCCGCCTTCTTCGCCTAGCTCTGGGAAAACTTGAATAAACACACGTCAAGCGCTTCCTTTGGGTCATGCGGATGGAAAAGTTTGGTAAAATCACCGAACTTGTAGGGCGGGACAGTTGGTACCCGCGGTCTTCGGTCGAGTCCGGCCATGATTTGCTGGACTTAAAAAGCACCTTCCAAATGTCCTTGTGCGACGAGCCGAAGAGCCTTCGCAAGGTTTGGTGCCTGGCCGAACCAAATTCCCATAGATTGCAAGTCCGGTGTTGACAAGGCAGTATCCGACGGACTAACATCACCTGGACTGCGTCGACGAGTTCAATGTTCTTATCTCCCATATCTTTAACGCGCGTCTGGAGCACCGACAGTTCATCGGACAAGGACCAATCCAGTCCTTGCTTGACCCAAGACGTAAGCCGCTGAGGGGTGCCGGATCGAAACTCGGGAGAAGCGGCCGCTCCTTACTGCTCGGCTCAATGATGTAAAACCACTGTTGTTGCCACTCCTGGACAGAATCATTAAAGGTTCCTGTTGGCCATATGACGTTGGGCGTCTTGCTCACCATAGGCCCCCCGCACTCGGCGTGCTCGCCGCCCACCATCTTGGGCTTCACGTTAAAGACCTTCAGCCATAAACCGAAGTGTGGCAAAACACAGAGAAAAGCCTCACACACGACAATGAATGTCGAGATGTTGAGGAAGGAATTAGGGGACAGATCGTGAAGATCGATCCCATAATAGTACATGATACCGCGAACGAATGGGTGGAGGGGAAATCCAGCCCGCGGACAAAGTGAGGGAGGAATACAACCCTCTCATGGGGTTCCGGAGTGGGGACGATCTGTCCCACCGTCGGAGACGGTGGCCGATTTTCTTGGCCAGATACTCGGCCTCCCGAAGCTTTTTGATATCCTTCTCTCAGATGGTAGAGGCCATCCATTTGCCTCCTGCTCTTGATCCAGACATCTTTGGAAGACCTCTTGTGGGTAGAGGAGGAGAACGCTCGCGCATTGGAGCCTGAGCAGAATGGAATGAGTTGGGAAGAAGGTATGGGTGAAGAGGGTGAATTCTTGTTCCTTTATAAGGGCGGAAGAGGCGATGCGCCTCCCCCCTCGCTTGGTAGAACCTCTTATTCCCCAAGCGTCGTAAGTAATGGCGCGGTTGGGTTACCCGCGTCTGTATTGATGAGAATCTCGTAATAAGGGGACACAATCTCTGCTTTGAGAAGACGTGTCGAGAAAACCGCCCCGCAATATGTGTCGTGTTGGTTGAGAAAAATGGTTCGAATAAAGACCGGGCCGTGACATGATGTCATGCTGTCAAAACGTGTCAGCGGATTGGATTTGTGGAAATGTTATTCTCTCTACGGTGGTATGTGGAACTTGTTTTGCAGAGCCGGACACTATCCTTGTGTTCAAAATCATCTATGGAGTATTCGGAGGAGGAACCCGCCTTGCAATGCCGAAGACAATACTGCGTGCCGGACTCATCGTCATTGAAGCCTGGTTCAGGGGCTACTGATGGAGTCCTGGATTAGGGGGTCTCGAGACAGCCGGACTATATCCTTTGCCCGGACTGTTGGACTATGAAGATACAAGATTGAAGACTTCGTCCCGTGTCCGATGGGACTCTCCTTGGCGTGGAGGGCAAGCTAGGCAATACGGATATGTAGATCTCCTCCCTTGTAACCGACTCTGTGTAACCCTAGCCCCCTCCGGTGTCTATATAAACCGGAGGGTTTAGTTCATAGGGCAACATACAATCATACCATAGGCTAGCTTCTAGGGTTTAGCCTCTACAATCTCGTGGTAGATTGCTATCTCTTGAGCTTGCGTTGGATTTCCCCGAAGAGAAAAGGATGATGCAGCAGAGTTGCGTAAGTATTTCCCTCAGTTTTTGAGAACCAAGGCATCAATCCAGTAGGAGGCCACGCTCAAGTCCCTCGTACCTGCACAAAATGATAGCTACTCGCAACCAACGCGATTAGGGGTTGTCAATCCCTTCACGGTCACTTACGAGAGTGAGATCTGATCGATATAATATTTCTGGTATTTTTGGTATAGAGATGCAAAGTGAAAAGTAAAAGGCAAAGTAAAAAGCAAAGCAAGATTAAAGTGACGGAGATTGATATGATGAGAATAGACCCGGGGGCCATAGGTTTCACTAATGGCCTATCTCAAGAGCATAAGTATTCTACGGTGGGTGAACAAATTACTGTTGAGCA
Source organism: Triticum urartu (assembly GCF_003073215.2). Lineage (NCBI taxonomy): Eukaryota > Viridiplantae > Streptophyta > Magnoliopsida > Poales > Poaceae > Triticum > Triticum urartu. Next base: position 441,505,232 of record NC_053025.1, on the reverse strand, counting down.
ATTGACAGAATTGATCATAGTTATGAGAATATCTAGGCATGATCAGGTATATAGGCATCACGTTCGTGACAAGTAGACCGAAAAGATTCTGCATCTACTACTATTACTCTACTCATCGACCGCTATCCAGCATGCATCTAGAGTATTAAGTTAAAAACAGAGTAACACTTTAAGCAAGATGACATGATGTAGAGAGATAAATTCATGCAATATGAAATAAACCCCATCTTGTTATCCTCGATGGCAACGATGCAATACGTGCCTTGCTGCCCTTTCTATCACTGGGAAAGGACACCGCAAGATCGAACCCAAAGCTAAGCAAATCTCCCATGGAAAGAACTACCAATGTAGTTGGCCAAACCAAACGGATAATTCGAAGAGACTTGCAAAGATAACCAATCATACATAAAAGAATTCAGAGAAGATTCAAATATTATTCATAGATAGACTTGATCATAAACCCACAATTCATTGGTCTCAACAAACACACCGCAAAAAGAAGAAGATTACATCGAATAGATCTCCACAAGAGAGGGGGAGAACTTTGTATTGAGATCCAAAAAGAGAGAAGAAGCCATCTAGCTACTAACTATGGACCCGAAGGTCTGAGGTAAACTACTCACACTTCATCGGAGAGGCTATGATGATGTAGAAGCCCTCCTTGATGACGGCCCTCTCCGGCGGAGCTCCGGAACAGGCCCCAAGATGGGATCTCGTGGATACAGAAAGTTGCGGCGGTGGATTTAGGTTTTTGGCTCCTGTTCTGATCGTTTGGGGGTACGTAGGTATATATAGGAGGAAGGAGTATGTCGGTGGAGCACCGAGGGGCCCACGAGGTAGGCAGGTGCGCCCTAGGGGGGTGGGCGCGCCCCCCACCCCCGTGACCGCCTCTTTGACTCCTTGGAGTAGGGTCCAAGTCTCCTGGATCACGTTCGGTGAGAAAATCACGTTCCCGAAGGTTTTATTCCGTTTGGACTCCATTTGATATTCTGTTTCTCTGAAATACTGAAATAGGCAAAAAAGCATCAATTCTGGGCCTTCGGTTAATAGGTTAGTCCCAAAAATAATATAAAAGTGGAAAATAAAGCCCAATATAGTCCAAAACAGTAGATAATATAGCATGGAGCAATCAAAAATTATAGATACGTTGGAGACGTATCATAGATCAACTCTTCTAATACTCATATCATCCAGAATAATCAAGCAGGACGTAGGGTATTACCTCCATCAAGAGGGCCCGAACCCGGGTAAACATCGTGTCCCCTGCCTCCTGTTACCATCCGCCTTAGACACACAGTTCGGGAACCCCTACCCGAGATCCGCCGATTTTGACACCGACAATGGTATTTGACACCGGAAGTGTTTCAGGACATACCGGGAAGGAATCGGGTCATCGGAAGGGGTTCTGGGCACGCCACGGCAAGTTATGGGCCTTATGGGCCAAAGGAGGGGACAAACCAGCCCACAAGGGGGCAGGTGCGCCCCGTCCATTGTTTGGCCAGCCCTAGGGAAGGAAAAGGGGGAGGGCCAGCCCCTCCCGCATTTTCCTCTCATGGGAGAAAGGAATGGGGGCACCCTCCCCTGCCTTTCTCCGCACTCTAAATAAGGAAATGGGGGCGCGGCTTGGGAGGGACCCCAAGTAGGATTCCGCCTACTTGGGCGCTTCCTTTGGCTGCTCCCTCCCTCCCACCTATATTTATGTTGGAGGGGGGTGCCTCACACACAACGGGCAATTGCTTAGCCGTGTGCGGCGCCCCCCTCCATCGTTTACACCCCGATCATATTTTCGTATTGCTTAGGCGAAGCCCTGCAGAGATCACTCAACATCACCGTCACCACGCCGTCGTGCTAACGTAACTCATCTACTACCTCGCCATCTTGCTGGATCAAGAAGGCGGAGGACGTCACCGTGTTGAACGTGTGCAGAACGTGGAGGTGTCATACGTTCAGTACTTGATTGGTTGGAGCACGAAGAAGTTCGACTACATCAGCCGCATTGTTAAATGCTTCTGTTTAAGATCTAGGAGGGTACATAGACATACTCTAACCCTCGTTGCTATGCATTGATAATCCACAAGTATAGGGGATCGCAACAGTTTTCGTGGGTAGAGTATTCAACCCAAATTTATAGATTCGACACAAGGGGAGCCAAAGAATATTTGAAGGTATTAGCAGCTGAGTTGTCAATTCAACCACACTTGGAGATTAATTATCTGCAGCAAAGTGATCAGTAGCATAGTAATATGATAGTTTTGATAATAGTAGAAGTAGCTATGGTAACAGTAACAGTGATAGCAGTAGTTTTGTAGCAAGTGTGCTTTTCAATATGAGTCGGGCAGGAAGAGGAAGATCGGGCGGGGAAAACGGGGTTCAAACCCGCAACTTCTGGCGTGACAGACCAGCACTCTAACCAACTGAGCTATTTTGTAATTCTAGATTAATAGTACTTAGAATGGCTTTTTCATATTGAGAAATTCTGTCTAGTTGCATTCGATCACAGAAGCCGTTGACAACAGCATAAATCACAACAATTTTTTTTCAATTGGAAGTGGTTCATACAAAAAGATATGCTGGTATAATATTGGGTCTCCCCCTCCTGCAGGATCAAAAAAGGAAGTATGAAAGGCCGGAGGGCTTTGTACCAACCATTCTAGCTTTTTTTGAAATTTCGTTGACCAAGAGAAGTTGAAGCTGCATAGATTATTTGGATCGCTCCTATTATTACTACCCAGTAGATATGTCATTGAAACAAATATGTTTTGTCTCTGTTTTCTTTTCGGATGAGCCAGCCGATCCTAACTTAATTTTGGAGGAGCCGGACGACTGAGCCTCAAAAAGAGAAATTCTAGATAATGTTTCCTACCCTGAAATTTTCTTGTCGACCAGCTATTAAGTCAGAGAAGTCATCAACCTATTACTAGTGTTAGTTCTGTTAAGAGAAGTCATCAACCTATTACTAGTGCCAGTTCTCTTCTTCCTCTCTACCAATTGAAAGTAAGTATTGATTTCGGTTAACTTTGACTCACTTCATTTACAAATACAAAATTATTGGTTTGGTTAATTTAGTTATATGGATAGCTAATCTTTGGGTTGACTTGGTTATAACTATAGTTCTAGTGTTTGTTGTTGGTTGTTCAGAGGATAAAACAGTTTCTAAGATGTTGTTCCTGAGTCCCAGGGTGAAGGTAAATGAAATGGTGGTCGTGGGGACACCGACTCCCATTATTTTCTCCAGGCCTGCTTTGGCAAAATCGACGGAGGCTTAGCTTTTTTCAAATATTGAATATCTCTCCTTGTTGGCACAATTTAAGCAGAATAAAATATCTATTATCGATTTTTAGAATCAAATTAGTCTGTTTTTTTGCTATTTCAATTAAAGGGACTAAAAAATAAAAAGAGTATTCTCAAATTGGACTTGGTAAATATCAGGATAATGATATGGATTGTGAATGACTTACTTAATAATAGGGATTACTTCAAATTTGTAACCCTCATTAGCAGATTCATTTTCAGTAGTTTCCCTGGTCAAACTAGAGGTTACCGGGAACCACAAGGAAAACGGAACACGAGCAGGAATGTTGGACTGGGTCCTTCCATATAGTTGGCTTGATGGCCCTTGTGGACAGAGTCTGTTCTCATTAGAGAATTGACCTTAGAACTTTGTGATCAAGACCTGTGGTAAGTCCAGTAGAAACTTGAGGGAGCTGAGCCGATTAATCTCAGGCCGTATAGATACTCGCACGATCAAACGGCAGCCATTGAAAAGTTAGTCAATGAAATGCTAGCGGATGCTGTGATTAGGTTAACAATATAGGATAATTTCGTAGGCATTGGATCGATGGCTTGTTGGATGATATTCATCATGAGACAGTTATAACTTAGGGTGATACGACACTAGCTCCAGTTCATCAATATAATGTAGGCATGTATTCCATAAATAGTCATACGTGCTTATGGAAAGAACTTCCATGACATTTTTTGTCCTCCCCCCCCCCGTGGCAGCGGGGTCCATATTGGAAACTAAGGGATATTAAGGCCTCCTTTTAAAAGAGAACCAGAACAAAGCATTAACACATAGTGAATACATGAACTCCTCAAACTACGGTCATCACCGGGAGTGGTCCCGATTATTGTCACTCCGGGGTTGCCGGATCATAACACGTAGTAGGTGACTATAACTTAGAATATCAGATCTAGAACATGGATATAATGGTGATAACATAAATGGTTCAGATCTGAAATCATGGCACCCGGGCCCAAAGTGACAAGCATTAAGCATGGCAAAGTCATATCAACATCAATCGTAGAACATAGTGGATACTAGGGATCAAGCCCTAACAAAACTAACTCGATTACATGATGAATCTCATCCAACTCCTCACCGACCAACGAGCCTACGAAGGAATTACTCACTCCCGGTGGGGAGCATCATGGAATTGGCGATGGAGAAGGGTTGGTGATGACGAAGAACGAAGATCCCCCTCTCCGAAGCCCCAACAGACTGCAAATCTGGCCTCTTGGTGAAGAACATGAGGTGATGGCGGCTCTGTCTCATGGATCGCGATAATTCTTTTTCCCTGTTTTTTCTGGAAAAATCGGATTTTATAGCGTCGGTTTCAGGGTCCGCGGGGCCACCAGGTGGGGACAACCCACCTGGGCGCGCCTGGTGAGGGGGCGCGCCTGGTGAGGGGGCGCGCCCTGGTGGGTTGTGCCCACCCAGGTGCTCCCCTTCGATAGGTCTTGGCTCCAGAAATTCTTATATATTATATAAAAATTCCTCGCAAATTTCCGTTCCATTCCGAGAACTTTTATTTCTGCACAAAAACAACACCATGGTAGTTCTGCTGAAAACAGCGTCAGTTCGGGGTTAGTTTCATTCAAATCATGAAAATTAGAGTCCAAAACAAGAGGAAAAGTGTTAGGAAAAGTAGATACGTTGGAGACGTATCAACTCCCCCAAGCTTAAACTTTTGCTTGTCCTCAAGCAATTCAATTGATAAACTGAAAGTGAAAATAAAAACTTTTACGAACTCTTTTGCTCTTGTTTGCACAAATAATCTTAAACAACACCCAGGTTTTCAGCCAACATTATAACTAAACATGCCGACAATAACTCTTAAAGATTATATTAACTCATATCAATGACATAATCAGCTAGCGAGCAATAATAAGACATCTCAAATGGCAACACATTGTCAAAACAACCATGATATAATATGACAATAGTGGTATCTCGCTAGCCCTTTCTGAGACCGCAAAACATAAATGCAGAGCACCTCCAAAGTCCAAGCAGCGACTAAACATTGTAATTCATGGTAGAAAAGATCCAGTCATGATGCACCCAACATTAGCTACACACAATGCATAAGTCATGACAGCTGTGCTCTCAGGTTCTAGCGCTTGTTTTAGAAGGTGATGACACAACATAAAAGTAAATATAGTCCCTTCGCAGAGGGAAGCAGTGATTTGGAGAGGTGCCAGGGCTCAAGATTTTAAAACAGAGATAACTGATATTTTGAGACATGCACCCTTCTCATTTACTTCACGACCATTAGTTATCAATATCTCCCATGTTAAACAAGCTAGTGATGGTTCCCAAGCGATAAAAAGTAAAGGTTTTGACTCCATTGGGAGTTTTTGTTTGATTATTTGAGCGATTAACTCTTTTTGTGTTTGCAGTTTAGGACTGGGCATCCCTATTACCGCCCTTTTCTCCTGCGATGGTGAGTGGATAAACACTCGATCTGAGAATAACCCGCTTAGCATGGAAGATACCGACCACCTCCTGTCGTTCCATGAACGATCCAGACACACAAAAGGATATTTTTTAGAAGTTTTTAGAGGTGGCACATGCAAATTTATTTAGGACGGCAGGGTAATACCACATATAGGTAGGTATGGTGGACTCATTTGGAATAACTTTGGGTTCAAGGTTTTTGACGTACAAGCAGAGTTCCCACTTAGTATAGGCGAAGGCTGGCAATTAGATTGAGAAGCGGCTAGCTAGAGAGCAACAACGATCATGATCATGCATTATGCATAAGTAACATTGGACACTAGCATGAGTAGGATATGATCACCATGAATATAAATATCATAGAGGCTATGTTGGTTTTGATTCAACTACATGCATGAACATGTGCCAAGTTAAACCACTCGAACATTCAGAGGAGGATACCATATCATCATACTACATCACAATCATTTTAACGCAATGTTAATATCGAAGATAAGTCATTATTCACTCCCAGCTACTTATGCATGGCATGAGAAACTATAATCTCTAATTGTCATTGAAAACATGTTTAATCATAATGGGCTGAATCATGGGTACTAGGTTAACATATTTACACAAACAGAACAAGTCGATATCATACCAGTTTCTCTCTGCCACGGCCAGTTCATTGAATGTCGTCATTATTGCCTTTCACTTGCACGACCGAATGATGTGAAAATAATAATAGTGCAAGAGTGTCATGGACTAAGCTGGAATCTGCAAAACATTTTATTCAACAGGAGAAGACAAGGTAAAATGGACTCTTTATTAGTTCAACTATTATTCATAAGAGATCCACTCAACATTTTCATCATGGTCTTCACATTGGTACAACTCGAATAAAAGGAAAAGAAATTCAGAGAAACACGCTAAAATATTTTTGGAGTTTTTGGTTTTCTTGAACAAGCAAATAAAAAGGGAAAGCAAAAACGAGGAAAACTATTTACACGGGAAAGCTCTCAACAAGCAAAAGAACAAGGAAATCTTTTTGGGTTTTCTTTTTAATATTAATATTACAACTAAGCATGCATAGAAAGTAAACTAGATACAACTATTTTTTTGGTTTTTTTCTAATGTTTTTCAAACACACAAGAAGAAAGCAAGAAAAATAAATCTAAGCATGGATGATACAATGAAAAAGTGTGAACACCGACAAGATGAATAAGTGGACATGAATGTAACGTCGGTGAGAATATGTACTCCCCCAAGCTTAGGCTTTTGGCCTAACTTGGTAGTCGATCAGTAGTCTGGATAGTAGTTGGCATGTGATACGTCTCTGTCGTATCTATAATTTTTGATTGTTCCATGCCAATATTATTCAACTTTCATATACTTTTGGCAACTTTTTATAATATTTTTGGGACTAACATATTGATCGAGTGCCCAGTGCCAGTTCCTGTTTGTTGCATGTGTTATGTTTCGCAGAAACACCATATCAAACGGAATCCAAACGGGATAAAAACGGACAGAGAATATTTTTGGAATATTTGGAGAATTCTGGAAGAAAAATCCACGCGAGACGGTGCCTGAGGGGGGCACGAGGCAGGGGGGCGCGCCCCTGACCCCCGTGGCCACCCCGTAAGGCGGTTGATGCCCTTCTTTCGCCGCAAGAAAGCTAATATCCGGATAGAGACCGTGTTAAAATTTCAGCCCAATCGGAGTAACGGATCTCTGGGAATATAAGAAATGGTGAAAGGGAAGAATCTGAGAACGCAGAAACAGAGAGAGACAGAGAGACAGATCCAATCTCGGAGGGGCTCTCGCCCCTCCCAAGCCATGGATACCAAGGACCAGAGGAGAATCCCTTCTCCCATCTAGTGAGGAGGTCAAGGAAGAAGAAGAAGGAGGGGGGCCCTCTCCCCCTCTCTTCCGGTGGCGCCGGAGCACCGCCGGGGCCATCATCATCACCGCAATCTTCACCAACAACATCACCGCCATCATCACCAACTCTTCCCCCCTCTATGTAGCGGTGTAATCCCTCTCTTACCCGTTGTAATCTCTACTTAAACATGGTGCTCAACGCTATATATTATTTCCCAATGATGTATGGCTATCCTATGATGTTTGAGTAGATTTGTTTTGTTCTATGGGCTATTTGATGATCGTGATTGGTTTGAGTTGTATGTTTTATTATTGGTGCTGTCCTATGGTGCTCTCTGTGTCACACAAGCATGAGGGATCCCTGCTGTAGGGTTTGCAATATGTTCATGATTTGCTTATGGTGGGTGGCATGAGTGACAGAAGCACATACCCGAGTAAGTAGGTTGTTTGCGTATGGGATAAAGAGGACTTGATACTTTAATGCTATGGTTGGGTTTTACCTTAATGATCTTTAGTATTTGCGGATGCTTGCTAGAGTTCCAATCATAAGTGCATATGATCCAAGTAGAGAAAGTATGTTAGCTTATGCCTCTCCCTCAAATAAAATTGCAATAATGATTACCGGTCTAGTTATTGATTGCCTAGGGACAAATAACTTTCTCATACCAAAAAGCTCTCTACTGAAACTAATTATTTGTGTCTTTATCTAAACAGCCCCTACTTTTTATTTACGTGCTCTTTATTATCTTGCAAACCTATCCAACAACACCTACAAAATAGTTCTAGATTCATACTTGTTCTAGGTAAAGCGAACGTCAAGCGTGCGTAGAGTTGTATTGGTGGTCGATAGAACTTGAGGGAATATTTGTTCTACCTTTAGCTCCTCGTTGGGTTCGACATTCTTACTTATCAAAAACTGTTGCGATCCCCTATACTTGTGGGTTATCAGCGTGGTAGCTCATGGAGGCCCTCGGTGCAGATGTCTCGGCCTGCCGCACTACCTCCACTGCTGTGTTGTGGGCTCGGGCCTCGCTCTCAAGAAGAAAATATCTTCCTTTGCTATGATAATCAAAAAGATCAGGCACAGGAAAATACGTGTGCACAACAGATTTTTGGTTAAACAATAGATTATAATGAAGTTGTCAACCTTTCCCTTGAGAATCTTATGTTCTTTTAAAGTGTCAAAATCTAAATACTGCGTGGGTAGGATAGGATCAAAGGGCAAAGATGCAACACCCAACCCTCGTGCTAAATGCGTGGCATATATTCCACCATAGAAGTAGCCACTATTAGCGTTGTGCTGAAGTCTGCGTGCAACAATCGCTTCAAGTTTATAATTCCTTTCACCGGTGAGAGCGGTATGTATTAGGCTCAAGTCTGGAGCACAAAGTGTGCTACAGTCTTGCTTGCCTACTATACATTTCCTGTTAAATAATGCAAAGTGCTGAATTGCGGGAAAATGAATGCTCTTTATTCTACCTTGTGTCACTCCCCTCGTCTCACCGTAACAAAGATTAGACAAGAATGTTTGATACTCAGCCCTTGGTGGTTTGTTAAGCGAACCCCAGAACGGGAGTTTGCAGTGGTAAGCAAAATTCTCTAGTGATATAGTAAATGGATTATCATAAAGCATAAACGACACCCTAGACTCACGAGGAAGGAATTTAAATCCTTTGACAAATGATTCAGTGAGAAGGTGGCGTTGTTCACACTTATCTCAAATGTAGGGACCGATACCGTCATTGTGAGCATATTGCTCAAATTCTTCTTTAATACCCACATGCATCATATACTCATCACAAGGCCATAAGCATGTTTTGGTGGCGGCATCTCGAGTGGAACTTTCACTTGGTTCAACATATGACCGGTGAGCGGAGCTATCAGTAGAGGATGCCCCCGAGGATCGCCTCCTCGAAGAACTCCTTCCGAATAGGTTCATCATGTCCACGTACAATTTTCTAAAAAAATTTGGGTGACAAAAATTTGTCAACAAAACTTTATTAAATTGATAGCACCTACTCATAGGGATACATAGAGGCCATAGCAAGCATTCAAACTACTTAGAACACTAAGAATTCAACATGCAAGCTCATCTATAGCAGCACCAAGAGTAGCTAATTATTAAAAATATAAACCACTAAAATAAAAACTAATTGGACAAACGGTGGAGTCACATACAATACAACAATCCCCCGAAACAGTTTCAGAAACGGGGCTTCGAGCAAAGAGATTGTAATCCGCGGGTTTGAGAGCAAGAACACGGGATAGAGAGCAATGGAGATTTTTTTTTCTGGAGGTAGGTGATGATGTGGTGTAAAGAGATAAGTGAGGGGGTCCACATGGAGACCACAACCCACCAGGGCGCGCCTGGGGGTCCTGGCATGCCCAGGTGGGTTGTGCCCACCTGGTGCACCTCCCTCTGGTATTATTTGCACCAAAAATTCAGAAATATTCAGAAAAAATCGTATCAAAATTTTAGGGCATTCTGAGAACTTTTATTTTTGGGTCATTTTTTATTGCACGGGAAAAATCAGAAAACAGACAAAACATGGCATTTTATTTTATTTTACTAAAATAAACAGAAAACAAAAAGTTGGGACATAAGGTAGTGCTTACTAAATTCATCAACTTCATACCATTCAAAAATGATCCATTAATAAGGTCGATCAAGTCCTATTAACAACCACTTTCGATTAGCATGAAATCGAAGAACTTTCATAAATCACTAAGTTACCTCAATGGGGATATGAATGTCCCCAACAATAAGCATTTCATATTTCTTTTAACAGTAGGTAGAGGTATTTGAAAACTTCCAATAGTGATTGTCGGAGATTTTTCAATAACATTAATACCATTCACTTGGAATTGTTTCTTCTGAAAGTGCACCGTATGCTCATTACCATTGATATGAAAAGTGACCTTGCTTTTATGTCAATCAATAACATCCCTTGCAGTATTCAAGAAGGGTCTACCAAGGATAATGACATGTTATTGTCCTCGTGCATCTCAAGTATAACAAAGTCAGTCAAAATAGTAACATTAGCAACAACAACGGGCACATCCTCACAAATACCGATAGGTATGGTAGTTGATTTATTAGCCATTTGCAAAGATATTTAGTAGGTGTGAGTTTATTCAAATCAAATCTTTTATATGAAGAGAAAGGCATAACACTAACACCAGCTCCTAAATCACACAAAGCCGTTTTCACATAATTCTTTTTGATAGAGCAAGGTATAGTTGATATTCCCGGATCTCCAAGTTTTTAGGTACTCCATCTTTAAAAGTATAATTAGCAAGCATAGTGGAGATTTCAGCTTCCAATATTTTTCTCTTGTTCGTGATGATGTCTTTCATACACTTTGCGTAAGGAGGCATTTTCAAGATATCAGTCAAGCGAGTATGCAAAAAGACTGGCCTCAACATTTTAGCAAAGCGTTCAAATTCTTCATCATCATTCTTTTTAGTTGACTTAGGTGGAAAAGGCATAGGTTTTTGAACCCACGGTTCTCTTTCTTTACTGTGTTTTCTAGCAATGACGTCTCTTTTATCATACCTTTTATTCTTAGGTTGTGGGTTATCAAGATCAACAGGTGGTTCTATCTCAACATCATTGCCTGGCTCTTTATTATTTGTTTGAGAGTCTTCATGAACATCATTATTATCTTTTTCATTATCACTAGGTGAATGTTCATTACCAGACTGAGTTTCAGCATCAGAGATAGAAGTTTCATTAGCATTATCAGGAGGTTTTTCTATTTCAGGTTCACTATGAGCATGCAAAGTCCTATCATTTTTCCTTTTCTTGCTAGAAGAACTAGGTGCACTTTGTCTTAGCTCTTTGTGAATCTTGTTCAATTCTTTTTGGGTGTCCCTCGGGATAAAGTGGTTCCTGAGTCATTTTACCCCCTCTAGTTGCAACTCTAATAGCAAAGTCATGCATATTATTATTCATTTCATCAAGCAACTCTCTTTGAGATTTAGCAACTTGTTCTAACTAAGTTTGAACCATAGAAGCATGCTTTCCAACACCTCTAACATCATTTGATATTCTAAATAACAAGTCACTCAAGCGAGCAATCATATCAGAATTGTACTTCAATTGTTTCATAACATTTGCATTGAAGTGATCTTGTTTTCTAATATAATTTTCAAACTCATAAAGGCATTGGCTAGGATGCATATTGTGAGGATTGTCATTATCATTGAACTTCATAAGAGAATTTACCTCTACCACCTTAGGCAGTGGTGGTGTATTAAGCCCATGTATTTCTTCAATAGGAGGTAAATTTTTAACATCCTCAACTTTAATACCTTTTTTCCTTCATAGATTTCTTTGCCTCTTGCATATCTTCAGGACTGAGATATAATATACCCCTCGTCTTTGGAGTGGGTTTAGGCGGTAGTTCAGGAAGAGTCCAATCATCATAATTTTTCAATATGTTATTCAATAATTCTTCAGCTTGTCCAACAGTTCGTTCCCTAAAAACACAACCAGCACAACTATCTAGGAAGTCCCTAGAAGCATCGGATAGTCCATTATAGAAGATATCAAGTATTTCATTTTTCTTAAGTGGATGATCAGGCAAAGCACTAAGTAACTGGAAAAGCCTCCCCCAAACTTGTGGGAGACTCTCTTCTTTGATTTGCACAAAGTTAAATATTTCCTGTAAGGCGGCTTGTTTCTTATGAGCAGGAAAATATTTTTTAGAGAAGTAATAAATCATATCCGGGGACTATGCACACAACCAGGAGCAAGAGTATTGTACCAAGATTTAGCATCACCCTTTAATGAGAATGGAAATAATTTGAGAATAAAGTAATAGCAAGTTTTCTCATCATGAGTAAAAAGGGTGGCTATTTCATTCAACTTAGTAAGATGTGCCACAACAGTTTCAGTTTCATAACCATGGAAAGGATCAGATTCAACAAAAGTAATTAACTCTGGGTCGACAAAGAATTCATAATCCTTATCATCAATAAAGATAGGTGAAGTAGCAAACTTAGGATCGCATTTCATTCTAGCATTCAAAGATTTTTCTTTATACTTGCATAATAAATTCTCTAGATCATCTCTATCTCTACAAGCAAGAATATCTCTAGTTGTTTCTTCACTCATAACATAACCTTCCGGTACCTTAGGCAATTCATATCTAGGAAGGATAGTTCTAGAGGTGTTTCAGGAGTTTCAGTTTCAAGCTCATCATCAGATTCAACAACATCATGTTGTATAACTCTAGCAATTTGTTTATCAAGAAAGTCACCAAGTGGCACATCATCATTAAGCAAGGTACTAGCATCATCATAAGCATTATCCATAGCAGAGGTAACATCATCAATAACTTGCAACATATCAGAATTGTTAGCATGTGGTGGTGTTGCAAGTTTACTTATAACAGAAGGTGAATCTAAAGCAGAACTGGATGGCAGTTCCTTTCCTCCCCTCGTCTTTGAGGAAAAAAAAATCTTAGTCTTAGCATCCTTTAGATTCTTCATATTGATAATATGATAATAATCCCAAGTGACTCAACAAATATAGCTATGCTCCCTTGCAACGGTGCCATAAAAAGGTCTTGATAACCCACAAGTCTAGGGGATCGCAACAGTTTTCGAGGGTAGAGTATTCAACCCAAATTTATAGATTCGACACAAGGGGAGCCAAAGAATATTTGAAGGTATTAGCAGCTGAGTTGTCAATTCAACCACACCTGGAGATTAATTATCTGCAGCAAAGTGATCAGTAGCACAATAATATGATAGTTTTGATAATAGTAGTAGTAGCAATGGTAACAGTGATAGTAGTAGTTTTGTAGCAAGTGTAACAATGATGATAGCAGTAGTAACTTAGAAAAAACAATATAGGATAAATTTGTAGGCATTGGATCGGTGACTTCTTCGATGATATTCATCATGAGACAGTTATAACCTAGGGCGATACGGCACTAGCTCCAGTTCATCAATATAATGTAGGCATGTATTCCGTAAATAGTCATACGTGCTTATGGAAATAACTTGCATGTATTCCGTAAGTAGAGAACCGGAACAAAGCATTAACACATAGTGAATACATGAACTCCTCAAACTACGGTCATCACCGGGAGTGGTCCCGATTATTGTCACTCCGGGGTTGCTGGATCATAACACGTAGTAGGTGAGTATAACTTGCAAGATCAGATCTAGAACATGGATATAATGGTGATAACATAAATGGTTCAGATCTGAAATCATGGCACCCGGGCCCAAAGTGACAAGCATTAAGCATGGCAAAGTCATATCAACATCAATCGTAGAACATAATGGATACTAGGGATCAAGCCCTAACAAAACTAACTCGATTACATGATGAATCTCATCCAACTCCTCATCGACCAACGAGCCTATGAAGGAATTACTCACTCCCGGTGGGGAGCATCATGGAATTGGCGATGGAGAAGGGTTGGTGATGACGAAGAACGAAGATCCCCCTCTCTGGAGCCCCAAACGGACTCCAGATCTGGCCTCCCGATGAAGAACAGGAGGTGACGGCGGCTCCGTCTCGTGGATCGTGATAATTCTTTCTCCCTGGTTTTTTCTGGAAAAATAGGATTTTATAGCTTCGGTTTCAGGGTCTGTGGGGCCACAAGGTGGGGACAACCCACCTGGGCGCGCCTGGTGAGGGGGCGCGCCCTGGTGGGTTGTGCCCACCCAGGTGCCCCCCTTCGGTAGGTGTTGGATCCAGAAATTCTTATATATTATAAAAAAATTCCTCGCGAAGTTTTGTTCCTTCCGAGAACTTTTATTTCTGCACGAAAACAACACCATGGTTGTTCTCATGAAAACAACGTCAATCCGGGGTTAGTTTCATTCAAATCATGCAAAATCGAGTCCAAAACAAGAGGAGAAGTGTTCGGAAAAGTAGATACATTGGAGACATATCATGCATCTCCATGGATAGATCATTGCATGTGCGTAGAAAATATTTGTTTTCCATGCAACGTTTCCCAACATGAACCACTCATGAAACACACTAAAATATTAGCTATATCCAATGCATGAGTATGATAATAGTGTTCCCTGGTTGGTGCTTTGTAACATAGGAGAGACTCAATAAGAAATAAAAATTGCATAAAAGTAAATAGATAGGCCCTTCAAAGAGGGAAGCAGAGATTTGTAGAGGTGCTAGAGTTCAAAGCTTAAATTGAGAGATAGAAAATGTTTTGAGAGGCATGCTTTTCTTGTCAACGAAAATGACTGAGAATTCCCAATATCTTCCATGCTTGGTAAATCATAGGTGGTTCCCAAACATAAAATAAAGTTTATTCCTTTTACCACCATTATTTCACAATCCATGGCTAGCCGTATCCACGGGTGCCTTCCATACCAACACTTTCCAAGGAATTTATATTTGACAACATAATGTATTTTTTTATTTCAGGACTGGGCATCCCTATTACCTTCCACACTCTCGTGCAATGACAAGTGAATAAACACTCGTCTTGAGAATAAAATACCTAGCATGCAAAATATCAGCCACCCCCTTCCGCTTCATGAGCGTTACGGGAACACAAAAAGGAAATTCATTTTGAAAATTAGAGTTGGCACATACAAATTTATTTGGAACGGCATGGAAATACCGCATATAGGTAGATATGGTGGACTCATTTGGCACAACTTGCTTTAGAATTATTGGATGCACAAGTAGTATCCCCTCTTAGTACAAGGAAAGGCTAGCGACTAGATTGAGAAGCAACCAACCAAGAAACAAAAAGAGCATAAACGAGCATTAAACATTACTAACACCGAATAATGCACCACAAGTAGGATGTAACTTCATTGCATAACTATTGACTTTCTTGCTTTCATAGGGAATCACAAACCTTAACATCAATATTCTTACTAAAGCATAATTACTCACCAACACGACTCACATATTATTATCTCCATATCGCAAAACTATTGCAAGGAATCAAACTTATCATATACAATGATCTATATGAAAGTTTTTATTATATCCTTCTTGGATATTCATCATATTAGGATCAATTTCGTAGCTTGTGCAAATTTTCGTCACTATTATAAACTCTCCAAATAATGTAAGTGAAGCATGAGAGTGTTTGACAAACTACTCCAAAAAGATATAAGTGAAGATCAGGTGAGTAGTTAAGTAAATAGGTAGCTATGTGAGGACTCTCCCCCATTAAAAAAATTTCAGATCTTAAGTATTTTATTGAAATAGAAAACAAAGCAAAATATAATGACATTCCAAGAATAGCACAACTCATGTGAAGAAGCAAAAACTTAGGCTCAACCGATACTAACCGATAATTGTTGATGAAAAAAGGTGGGATGCCTACCGGGGCATCCCCAAGCTTAGATGGTTGAGACTTCTTGAAATATTATCTTGGGATGCCTTGGGCATCCCCAAGCTTGAGCGTTTTTGTCTACTTAATTCCTTCTATATCCCGGTTTCCCTAAATCTTAAAAGCTTCATCCACACAAAATTCAACAAGAACTTGTGAGATAAGTTAGTAAAAATCAATGCAATAACCTTATCATTCTCTACTGTAGAAAATCACTAAAATTATTATTTAAAATTTCATACTAAATTCCTATTTATATTTAATGTTCCTATCCTCAAATAGTATCATTAAACAAGCAAACATATGCAAACAATGCATACATAACATCAATCTGTCTAAACAAACAGTGTATAAAGAATGCAAGAAGATTCATACTTCTCTAACTCCAAAAATTATGTAAAATTACCACGCTATAGAAAATTTGTTTTATCTTATCTTGTAAAAAATTCAATATTTTATCATGTTATGACTTTCCAGAAGAATTCAGACAATCATAGAAAACTTTCTATTTTCAAACATCAACATGTAGCTTGCAAAATAAGCATGGTAAATGTTGTACTTGACATTTTTATTGAAATGAAAGATGCAAAACATTATTCTAAATAGCAGCAAGAAAATACTAATAAAATAAAATGATGCTCCTAGCAAAACACATATCATGCGATGAATAAAAATATAGCTCCAAGTGAGGTTACCGATAATGTTGAAGATGAAAGAGGGGATGCCTTTCAGGGCATCCCAAAGCTTAGTTGCTTGCTTTCTTCTTGTGTGTTTGAAAACTTTGAGAAAATCCAAAAATATTTCTTGTTTCTTTTGGTTTTCTTTCTAGTTTAATTTAATTTTATTATTAAATGAAAAAGTCAAAAAGATTTATCGATTCTTCTTTTGTTTGTTGGGAGCTTTACCGTATAAATAGTTTTTCTCGTTTTTGTTTTTCTTTCTTTAGTTTGTTTCCCTTAAGAAAAAAAACTAAAAACTCCAAAAATATTTTAGCGTGTTTTTCTGAAGTTCTTTTATTTTGTTGAGTCGTACTAAGGAGAAGACCACGATGAAAATTTTGAGTGGCCCTGATATGCATTATTGTTGATCTAACAAAGAGCCCATATTGTTTTGTCTATTCTCTGAATAAAATGTTGCAGATTCCAACTTAGTCCACGGTGCTCTTGCACTATTATTATTTTCATATCGTTCGGTCGTGCAAGTGAAAGGCAATAATGATGATATTTGATGAAGTGATTGTGGTAGAGAAAAGCAGGTATGAACCCAACTTGTTTTTGTTTTTGTAAATATGTTTAACTCAGTATCCATGATTCAACATATCATGACCAAACATGTTTGCAATGACAATTAGATATTATAGTTTCTCATGCCATGCTTAAGTAGCTAGGAGTGGATAATGTTTATCTTGGGTGTCAACATGCATTAAAATGATTGTGATGTAGTATGATGATATGGTATCCTCCTCAGAATGTTTCAAGTGGCTTGACCTGGCACATGTTCACACATGTAGTTGAATCAAAACCAACATAGCCTCCACAATATTTATGTTCATGGTGTTTATATCCTACTCTGCTAGTATTCAATGTTGATTATTCATAAAGCATGTTCATGACCGTTTTCGCTCTCTAGTTGGTCGCTTCCCAACCTATTTGCTAGCCTTCGCCTGTACTAAGTGGGAATACTGCTTGTGAATCAAAATCCTTAAACCAAAGTTATTCCAGATGAGTCCACTATATCTACCTATATATGGTATTACCCTGCCGTTCCAAGTAAATTTTCACGTGCCACCTCTAAAATTTCAAATGAACATCTGTTTTGTGTGCCTAGACCGCTCATGGAGCGACAGGGGGCGGTCAGTATCTTTCATGCTAAGCGGGTTATTCTCATGATGAGTGTTTATTCACTCTTACTTGCACTAGAGAGGCCGGTAATAGGGATGCCCAGTCCCGAAATAAAAAAAGTTGCAAATAATTAAACAGCCCCCCCCCAGGACTGTTGTTGGTATGGACGGCACCCGTGGATTTGGCTAGCTATGGCTTGTGTTTGTTGGTGGAGGGGGAGTAAACCTTTACTTTTACCGCTTGGGAACCACTGCTAATGTGTTTAGCATGGAAGATATTGATAACTCTTGCTCATAACATTGATGGAAGGGTGCTCCTCCCAAAATTATATTTATCTCTGATTTAAGCTTTTGAGCTCTGACACCTCTGCAAATCCCCGCTTCCCTCTGTGAAGGGACTATCTATTTACTTTTATGTTGAGCCATCACCTTCTAAAACAAGCACCAGACCTGAGAGCACTATTTTCATCCTCATGCATTGTGAATAGTTAATGTTGGATGCATCATGACTGGATCTTCTCTACCATGAATTACAATGTTTAGTCACTGCTTGAACTTTGGAGGTGCTGTACATTTATGTTTTGCGGTCTCAGAAAGGGCTAGCGAGATACAACTGTTGTCATATTATATCATGATTGTTTTGACAAAGTGTTGGCATTTGAGATATCTTATTATTTCTCGCTAGTTGATTATGCCATTGATATGAGTAAATATAATTTCTAAGAGTTATTGTTGACATGGTTAGTCATGATCTTTGTTGAAAACCTGGGTGCTACTTAAGCATATATATGTAAACAAGAACAAAAGAGTTCGCAAAAGTTTTTCTTTATCACTTTCAGTTTGTCAACTGAATTTCTTGAGGTCAAGCAATGGGTTAAGCTTGGGGGAGTTGATACGTCTCCATCGTATGTACTTTTCCTAACGCTTTTGCTCTTGTTTTTGACTCTAATTTGCATGATTTGAAAGAAACTAACCCGGACTGATGCTGTTTTCAGCAGAACTACCATGGCATTATTATTGTGCAGAAATAAAAGTTCTCAGATTTGGACGAAACTTTTTGGAGAATTATTTCCCAATAAATGAAAAATACTGGAACCAAGACCCACTGGAGGGGGGCCCTAGCTGCCCACAAGACACCAGGGCGCACTAACCCCTGGCACGCCCTGGTGGGTGGTGGGGCCCTTGAGGGCCCTCTGACACTAATTCCAACTCTATAAATTCCTATTTTCAGAGAAAAAATAGGAGAGGAAGTTTCATCGCATTTTATGATACGGAGCCACCGCCACCTCATGTTCTTCATCGGGAGACCACATCTGGAGCCCGTTCGGGGACCCGGAGAGGGGAATCTTCGGTATTCATCATCACCAACCCTCCTTCATCACCAATTCCATGATGCTCCCCACCGGGAGTGAGTAATTCCTTTGTAGGCTCGATGGTCGGCGAGGAGTTGGATGAGACTCATCATGTAATCAATATAGTTTTGTTAGGGCTTGCTCCCTAGTATCCACAGATTGATGTTGCCATGACTTTGTTATGCTTAATGCTTGTCATTAGGGCTCGAGTGCCATGATTTCAGATCTGAACCGTTTATGTTTTGACCGTTATATATAAGTTCTAGATCTGATCTTGCAAGTCATATGCACCTATTACGTGTTATGATCCGTAAACCCCAGGGTGATAGTAATTGGGATACTTTCCGGTGATGACCATAGTTTGAGGAGTTCATGTATTCACTATGTGTTAATGCTTTGTTCTGGTTCTCTATTAAAAGGAGGACTTAATATCCCTTAGTTTCCTTATGGACCCCGCTGCCACTGGAGGGTACAACAAAATATGTCATGCAAGTTCTTTTCCATAAGCACGTAGACTATTTACGGAAAACATGCCTACATTATATTTATGAACTGGAGCTAGTTATGTGTCGCCCTAGGTTATGACTGTTATATGATGAATATCATCCAACGAATCCACCGATCCAATGCCTATGAGTTTTTCACATATTGTTCTTGCTAAGTTACTATTGCTATTGCTACGGTTACAACTGGTACAAAACTGTTACTACTGTTACCGTTAACATTGCTACCATTACTACTGTTATCAAACTATCATATTATTGCGATACTAATCAATGTGTTGCACATATTAAATCTCCAGGTGTGTTTGAATTGACAACTCAACTGCTAATACTTGCAAATATTCTTTGGCCCCCTTGTGTTGAATCAATAAATTTGGGTTGAATACTCTACCCTCAAAAACTGTTGCGACCCCCTATACTTGTGGGTTATCAAGAAATTTTTCTGGCGCCGTTGCCGGGGAGCATAGCTATATTTCTTGGGTCACTTGGGATTTATATTTATTGATCACTATGAAGAATCTGAAAGATCCAAGAACCAAGATCGTTCCCTCTAAGAGGAAGGGAGGTAAGGAACTGCCATATAGCTCTGCACTTGATTCACCTTCTGTTTTGAATAGACTTGCAACACCACCACATGCTATTAATCCTCATATGTCGCAAGTTAATGATGATGCTACTTCTGCTATGAATGATGTTGTTGATGATGCTAGTACCTTGCTTGATGATAATGTGCAACTAGGTGATTTCTTGATGAACAACTTGCTAGAGCTAAAGTTATTGAGAATGCTGAGACTAATGAAATTACTGAAACTGACGAAGTCTTTGAAACTGAGAATTAGGAAACACCTATTAGACCTAGCTCTCCTTGATTTGAATTGCCTAAGATACCCGAGGGTTATGTTATGGATGAGGAGGTAGCTAGAGACTTTCTTGCTTTGTGGGAAGGATCTATCTAGATGACCAAGACCCCATCTCCTTTGGATTTGGGATGAACTCTACCTTGTATATTTTCCTTTGATTGTTCATGCAACTTGTGGATCCATGTGTTTGTTAGTATAGTGGACGTGTCATTGGACTTATTCTTGAGTGTGCCTTGTGACTTCTCCCCGTTCTTCCCCGTGTTCCTCGAGGAAACCCCCTCTAGTTGGTGAAAGATCAGCCATGAGGGTTCCACCCTACATCACCAAACCTCGATTTTATCTGGATCATGGAAGGGCTGCCACCGCCCGAGTCGTCACATGAAATCCACACAGATGAGGAGCCGTGGGAGGACGAAGAAGAGGACGCCGATGATGATGAAGAGGAATGGTCGAACGAGGAAGAGGACAACAACGACTGCAATGACGATGATGATGGCGGCAACGATGAAAAGCGAACGGTTAGCGGCAAGAAGCGTCCTCGCCAAGACGATGTCGCGGGGCCATCCAACAACAACAAGTAGAAGAATGACTAAATTAAGCAGACTGTATATATCTATGTTGCCGTTCGCTCTTATTAATTCTGTTATCTCTGTTTCCCTTGTCAATCTCATCACAGACGGTTAGCAATATGTATTCGACTGAGATCTTTTACATTATAGCCCACAGGTTGGTTTCTTGAATTGTGTGCCCTATAGAGCACACCATTCACAACAAAAAATTGTATGCGTTGTCTATAATGATCGCACACAATTCTGATTACCGACCAGTTTGATGGGTATCACACACATCTTGTTATGCCGAATCATTTGTGTTCTTCTCGATCATCACAAAACAGTTCACCCGACTAAACTGTATGCTACCTATCGCACACACCTTGATATGGTTGACCGTTTCTATTGTTCTGGCCCATCGTAAATAGTTCGTATGGATCAACTATATGTCACGCATTGCACACACACCTATAATCTAAATTATGTTTGATGTCTCCGCCGTCACAAATGGTTTGTATTATTTGTGATGGTTTAACTACAACACCGTTTGCGATTTATGCATCGCACATAGTTTCGTCGAAGGATCTCTGATTTGTAGTGTCGCATTAGCAGCATCCTGCAGTAGTGTATAGAGATCGTATTGGAGTGTTACTCGAGTTGCGGTACCAAATCATTACATGCCAGGGTCTTGCGGGACCAAATATTTTTTTTGGGTAAGAGCATCTACAGCCGGGACCTCAAACCTGTCTCATATGCCCGGGCAGGCCGCCCGGTCACTATCCGGTCATGTTTTTTTGACCTAGACGACCCCCTCAAATGAATCTCAAACGCCCGGGCTGACTGGAACCCCTCATATCCAGCCCTAATATGGGGTAGATATGGGGGCACCCAGGCGCGCCCACCACGTCAGACCCGACAGCCCAACCCCACCCCAAATTACACCAAATCCACCTGATAGAGCTATCGGATCCATTTGCTCTCTCCTCTCTTCTTCCTCCTCCATGTTGTCCGGCTCGCAGCTCCGCCGTTGCGTGCGCTCTGAAGCCGTTCCTAGCCTCTGCACCAACAGTTCCGGTAGAGCACTCCTCTATTTCGTCCTCGCCGTGGGGGACGTCGTCTATTAGAGTTGTGTCGAATATTATTGTACAAGGTAGGTTACGGTTGGACTTGTAGTTGTATTGTGTTTAGATAGGATATGGACTCATGTCCAAGTCTGATCATAAACTCAAACTTCATCGGATCCCAATAAACAAGTCGCAAAAGTCATTACATCAATAGATCTCCAAGATACAATTGTATTGAGAATCAAAAAGAGAGAAGAAGCCATCTAGCTACTGCCTACGGACCCGTAGATCTACAGTGAACTACTCACGCATCATAGGAGAGGCACCAACGAGGATGATGAACCCCTCCATGATCGTGTTCCCCTCCGGCAAAGTGCCAAAATAGGGCTCTAGATTGGATCTCGTGGTTCTGGAACTTGCGGTAGCTGGAATTGTGTTTCGTCGACTCCCCTAGGGTTTCTAGAATATTTGGGAATTTATAGGATGAAGAGGCGGTGCAGGAGACCCCCGTGGGCCCCACAACCCACCAGGGCGTACCTGGGCTCCTGGGCACGCCTTGAAGTCTTGTAGTCCCCACGAGCCTCCCCTCTGGTCCCTCCTTGCCCCCCAAGTTGTCTTCTGGTCCAGAAAATCTCCAAAAAGTTTCGCTGCGTTTCGACTCCGTTTGATAGGGATATTCTGCAAAGTAAAAAACAAGCAAAAACACGAATAGCCAATGGGCACTATGTCAATAGGTTAGTCCCAAATAATGATATAAAGTTGCTATAAAATGATTGTAAAACATCCAAGATTGATAATATAATAGCATGGAACAAGCGAAAATTATACATACATTGGAGATGTATCAGCATCCCCAAGCTTAATTCCTACTCGTCCTCGAGTAGGTAAATGATAAAAACAGAATTTTTGATGTGGAATGATGCCTAACATGTTCATCACATATTCTTTTCTTTTGTAGCATGGACATTTGGACTTTTTAGATGATTCAAAGTAATAGTATAGTTTTGACATGAACATTTCAATACTCAAGCATATCAACAAGCAACCATGTCTTTCAAACTATCAACACTAAAGAAAGTTATCCCTAGCCCATCATGCTCAATCATTGATCCATTCACGAAACACACTCAAATATTAGCTACATCCAATGCTAAAGTCTGATCATAGTGCTCCCTAGTAAAAAATGGAGACTCAAAACTAAAAATTGCGTAAAAGTAAATAGATAGGCCCTTCGCAGTGGGAAGTAGAGATTTGTAGAGGTGCGAGAGCTCAAAGCTTAAATTGAGAGATAAAAACATTTTGAGAGGCATACTTTTCCCGTCAACGAAAACGATCGAGTAATTCCCAACACTTTCCATGCTAGATATATCATAGGCGGTTCCCAAACATAAAATAAAGTTTATTACTTTTTCCACCATATGTTCACATTCCACGGCTATCCGTATCCATGGGTACCGTCCATACCAACACTTTCCAAGTAATTTATTATTTGACAACATAAAGTATTTTTTTTCATTTCGGGATTGGGCATCCCTATTACTGGCATATTCTCATGCAATGATAAGTGAATAAACACTCATCTTGAGAATAACACATCTAGCATGGAAAATATTGGCCACCCCTGCCGCTTCATGAGTGGTATGAGCACACAAAAAGGAAATTCATTTTGAAAATTAGAGGTGGCACATACAAATTTACTTAAAATGGCACGGAAATACCGCATATAGGTAGGTATGATGGACTCATATGGTAAAACTTGGTTTAAGGATTTTGGATGCACAAGTAGTATTTCTACTTAGTACAAATGAAGGCTAGCAAATAGATCGAGAAGCATCCAACCAGGAAACGAAAATTCACATAAATGAGCATTAAGAATAACTAACACTGAATAATGCACCACAACTAGGATGTAATTTCATTGCATAACTATTGACTTTCGTACTTGCATAGGAAATCACAAACCTTAACAGCAATATTCTTACTAAAGCATAATTACTCACGAACATGACTCACATATTACTATCATCATATCTCAAAACTATTACAAAGAATCAAGTTTATTTTGTCCAACGATCTTCATGAAAGTTTTTATTATATCCTGCTTGAATATCTATCTCTTTGGGACTAATTTCATAGGTTGCAATTGCTTTTGATAAGCTCAAACAAATTTAAGTGAAGAACATGAGCATAAAAAATTTCATCTCTCAAAATAATAAAAGTGAAGCATGAGATAATTTCTTCAAAAATTTACCAACTCTCAAATAAATCTAAGTGAAGCGTGAGAATATTTCTCCAAAAATATTAAAGCACACCGTGCTCAAAAGATATAAGTGAAGCACTAGAGCAATTCTATCAAGTCATAGCATAATTTTGGCTCTCTCAAATAAGTGTGTCCAGCAAGGATAGATGAGACAAACTAAAAATCAAAACAAGCAAAGACTCATATGATACAAGACGCTCCAAGCAAAACTCATGATATGTGACAAATAAAAATATAGCTCCAAGTAAAATTACTGTTGGTCGTTAGAAGAAAGAGGGGATGCCTTCCGGGGCATCCCCAAGCTTAGTTGTTTGGTTCTCCTTGAATATTAACTGAGGGTGCCATGGGAATCCCCAAGCTTAGGCTATTTTCACTCTTTATTCCTTCATCCATCATGATCTCACCCAAAACTTGAAAACTTCAATCACACAAAACTTAACAAAACCTTCCTGAGACCCGTTAGTATAATAAAGCAAATCACTACTAAAGTACTATCGAAAACCCATTCATATTTTTGGGTCCCAACAAACACACCGAAAAAAGTCATTACATCAATAGATCTCCAAGAGACCATTGTATTGAGAATCAAAAAGAGAGAAGAAGCCATCTAGCTACTGCCTATGGATCCGTAGGTCTATGGTGAACTACTTACGCATCCATCGGAGAGGCACCAATGAGGATGATGAACCCCTCCGTGATCGTGTTCCCCTCCGGCAAAGTGCCAAAATAGGGATCTAGATTGGATCTCGTGGTTCTGGAACTTGCGGTAGCTGGAATTGTGTTTCTTTGACTCCCCTAGGGTTTCTCGAATATTTGGGAATTTATTGGACGAAGAGGCAGTGCAGGAGACCCCCGTGGGCCCCACAACCCACCAGGGCGCACCTGGGCTCCTGGGCGCGCCCTGGTGTCTTGTGGTCCCCACAGGCCTCCCCTCTGGTCCTTCCTTGGCCCCTAAGTTGTCTTCTGGTCCAAAAAATCTCCAAAAAGTTTCGCTATGTTTGGACTCCGTTTGATAGGGATATTCCGCGAAGTAAAAAAAACAAGCAAAAAAACAACAACTGGCATGGGCACTATGTCAATAGGTTAGTCCCCAAAATAATATAAAGTTGCTATAAAATGATTGTAAAACATCCAAGATTGATAATATAACAGCATGGAGCAAGCAAAAATTATAGATACGTTGGAGACGTATCAATGTCGGTCAAAGCAGAAGACGGCGGTGATTTCAGTGACGACGACACAAGAGTGTGATGTTGATGGTGGCCAACTTCGGGGGCATGGAAACACGTGGTGCAGGCCTAAGGGCTTGTGCGGCTTCAACGGACTATGGTGCAGGACTGATTCAAGGCGGTGTACACATGAGAGAGCTTGAAGTCGACAAGGCGCGGGGTAGCATAGCACAACTACATGGAGTCATGTTGAAGGTGGAGCTGGAGTCTTGCGGAAGACTTCACTCTGAGCTAATGGAGGGGCTACGACGTAATAATTTGGAGAGTTAAAGCCTATTTCAATGGGCTAGCGAGAGACACATGGATCGGACTAGGGCCTAGTGGTCTGATGGAGACGTGATACTCGGCATCGGTCGGTGATGATAAGTGGGGGTTGACTGGTGTGGGTTCGTGACCTTGCGAGGCTCGACCAGGACAACAGAGGCTCGACGCGGTGATAGCTGATTGTGGCTTGAACTACGTTGATATTTCCCCAAAGAGGATGGGATGATGCAGCATAGGTATGGTAGGTATTTCCCTCAGTGATGAGACCAAGGTTATCGAACCAGTAGAAGAACCACGCAACACTACGTGAACGACACTTGCACACAAAGAACAAATACTTCTAACCCGACATAAAAGAGGGGTTGTCAATCCCTCCCGGGTAAAAGATAGGTAAAAATTGTACTAGATTGGATAAATAGATGTCGCGGGAACGTGAGATAAAATAAATAACAATAAATTGCAGCAAGGTATTTTTGTGTTTTTGGATTAATAGATCTGAAAATAAAAAGCAAATAAAAATAGATCTCGAAGGCAAATATAAAAGAGAAGAGACCTGAGGGCCGTAGATTTCGCTAGTGGCTTCTCTCGAGAAAAATAGCATACGGTGGGTAAACAAATTACTGTTGGGCAATTGATAGAACTCCAAATAATCTTGACGATATCCAGGTAATGATCATTATATAGGCATCACGTCCAAGATTAGTAGACCGACTCCTGCCTACATCTACTACTAATACTCCACACATCGACCGCTATCCAGCATGCATCTAGTGTATTAAGTTCATGGAGAAACGGAGTAATGCAATAAGAACGATGACATGATGTAGAAAAGATCTATTTATGTAGGAATAGACCCCATCTTGTTATCCTTAATAGCAACAATACATACGTGTCGGTTCCCCTTCTGTCACTGGGATCAAGCACCGTAAGATCGAACCCATCACAAAGCACCTCTTCCCATGGCAAGAAAAATTGATCTTGTTGGCCTAACTAAACCAAATATTCAAAGTAGAAATACAAGGTTATAATAAATCATGCATATAAGAGATCAAAAGACTCAAATAACTTTCATGGATAAAAACATAGATCTAATCATAAACTCAAAGTTCATCGGATCCCAAAAAACACACCTCAAAAAAAGAGTTACATCAAATAGATCTCCAAGAGATCATTGCATTGAGAATAAAAAGAGAGAGAGAGAGAGAGAGGAAGCCATCTAGCTACTAACTACGGACCCGTAGGTCCACAATGAACTACTCACGCATCATCGGAGAGGCACCATTGAGGATGATGAACCACTCCGTGATGGCGTCTAGATTGGATCTGTGGTTTCTGGAACTTGAGGCAGCTGGAATTGTGTTTCATCAACTCTCCTAGGGTTTCTGGAATATTGGGGTATTTATAGAGCAAAGAGGCAGTGCGGGAGGCCATCGAGGTAGGCACAACCCACCTGGTGCGCCTGGGCCCCCACGCATGCCCTGGTGGGTTGTGCTCCCCTCGGAGCTCCCCTCTGGTACTTCCTTGGCCCAACAAGTGTATTTTGGTCCATCAAAAATCTCCAAAAAGTTTCACTGCATTTGGACTCTATTTGGTATTGATTTTCTATGAAGTAAAAAACAAGCAAAAAACAGCTAGTGGCATTGGGCACTATGTTAATAGGTTAGTCCCAAAAAATGATATAAAGTTGCTATAAAATGATTGTAAAACATCCAGAATGATAGTATAATAGCATGGAACAATCAAAAATTATAGATACGTTGGAGACATATCAATACCGGCGAGGCGAGCGGTAAGCACGGGACACAATGACAGGCCAGGGCACTCGTGGTCAGACATGTGGTCAGACAAATTGTGCAAAGGTGCTGAAGCAGTGTTGACGAGTACCAGATTCAAGTTGGAAACTGGGTATATCAGTGCTAGTTGATGGACAGGAGTTGACCGTGGAGAATCTGAGAAAATGGCAGAAAGTCCGAAATTTTCAAAAACAGAGAGAGTACACGACCCTATATTCTGTGGTGTTCAGTGCACATGGCAAAGTGCTAATGACAAGTACAGAAGGAGGCGGAGTGCTATAGTTGTGATACATGTCAGAGACTATCCGGGGAAAAAGGATGAGACAACTGCAATTCCTTCTAGTTTTAGACACACTATAAAGGAGAGCGTTGACATCGAGTTTGGGTAACTCTTATATTTGGCGTCCTATATGTGAGTTGTTCAATTTCACACAAATAGTGATCGGTGTGTGATGGCGTTGGAAGGATACTCCAGAAGTTGGGAGCACAAGGTAGAGTAACGAGCAACTTAATTTTTTTCGAGTGTTGACTATGAAGAAGACGAGAAGGGACTACAGTTGCAGGTGGAGTCACGTGGAGTCTGGGAGTAGCAGCGGTGCTCATGGCGTATCTCAAGTCCAGTGTACATGAAGGTTCAACGCATGGATGAATCCAAGATGGTGAAGAATATTCGCCAAGGTGGAATTTGTTAGAGTTGTGTCGAATATTATTTTACAAGGTAGGTTGTTGTTGGACTTGTAGTTGTATTGTGTTTAGATAGGATATGGTGTAGGATCAAAAGTAGGTCTAGAGGGGGGTGATTAGACTACTTGACAAAATAAAAATCTAGCCTTTTCTAATTTTAAGTCTTGGCAGATTTTAGCAACTTAGCACAAGTCAAGCAATCAACCTACACATGCAATTCTAAGAGTGTGTCAGTGGAAAGTAAAACATTGTATATCAAGGTAAAGGGAAGGGTTTGGAGGGGGCAAACTCAATGTAGACACAGAGATTTTTGGCGTGGTTCCGATAGGTGGTGCTATCGTACATCCACGTTGATGGAGACTTCAACCCATGAAGGGTAACGGTTGCGCGAGTCCACAAAGGGTCCGCGAAGATGCAACCTTATCTATCCCACCATGGCCATCGCCCATGAAGGACTTGCCTCACTTGGGTAGATCTTCACGAAGTAGGCGATCTCCTTGCCCTTACAAACTCCTTGGTTCAACTCCCCAATCTTGACGGAGGCTCCCAAGTGACACCTAACCAATCTAGGAGACACCACTCTCCAAAAGGTAATAGATGGTGTGTTGACGATAAACTCCTTGCTCTTGTGCTTCAAATGATAGTCTCGCCAACACTCAACTCTCTCTCTCTCATAGATTTGGCTATGGTGGAAAGATGATTTGAGTGGAAAGCAACTTGGGGAAGGCTAGAGATCACGATTCTTGTGGTTGAATTGGAATGTCTTGGTATCAACACATGAGTAGGTGGTTCTCTCTCAGAAAATGAGTAGTGGAAGTGTAGGCACGTTCTGATGGCTCTCTCTTGAATAGAGAAGGGGGTGGAGGGGTATATATAGCCTCCACACAAAATCTAACCATTGCACACATTTGACCCAACTCGGTCAGACCGAATAGGTGAACTCGGTGAGACCGATTCAGTTCAAAATGTGAATGTTAGGATTCTCGGTGGGACCGACATGATCAACTCAGTGGGAACGATGCGCTAGGGTTAGGCAAAACCTCATCTCGGTGTGACCAATTGCTTGATTTCGGTGAGATCGATTTAAGCAATGAGCAAACAAAGAGTTGGCCAGGCAAAGTCGGTGGGACCGATCGCTCCTTTCAGTGATACCGAAACGTTACGAAGGGGAAACCGAGAGTTTGCATTGTGAACTCGAAGGCACCGATCACTCCTTTCGGTAAGACCAAAACATTATGAAAGGAAACAAAGAGTTTGCAATCCCATCTCGGTGAGACTGAAATCCCTGTCGGTGAGACCGAACTGATTAGGGTTTCTGGCTATGGCTATGTCAAAGGAACTCGGTGGCGCCGGATGGATCAAATTGGTGGGGCCGAGTTTGACTTTAGGTTTAGGACATATTGGGATTTGAGAAAGTGGTTGGGGGATTTGGAGTATGTCACTAAGCATTTTGAGCAAGTGGGTCATTAAACAACACCTTATCCCCTTTTAGTAGTATTGGCTTTACCTATGGTCTCAATGTGATCTTGGGTCACTAAAATGGAAATGTAGAGTCTTGAGATTTTGCCAATATTTGTCCTTAGTATTTTGAGGGGTCCACATCTCTAGTCCATGCCATGCCAATCATTGAACTTTCTGAAATATTCAACTTGAATGGATAGTAGTTCAATGAGCTATATGTTGTTATGAATTACCAAAACCACCCGGGGATTAGTTGCTCTCTCATATGGAGTTGTGTTAAAGTAGGACATTTGTATCCTTGGCCTCTCATATATAGTGGGGGTAGACACACGAGGTAACCTATGCCAACATAATAACAAAGGCACGTAGGTGGATCCGGCACGTGTGCCGGCGGCCGGGGTGCGGTATTGTAGTGGTCTCATGGGGAGGAGTGCCTGAAGGAAATATGCCCTAGAGGCAATAATAAAGTTGTCATTTTATATTTCCTTATTCATGATAATGGTTTATTGTTCATGCTAGAATTTTATTGATCGGAAACCTAAATACATGTGTGAATACATAAACAAATAATGTGTCCCTAGCGAGCCTCTATTAGACTAGCTCGTTGATCAAAGATGGTTAAGGTTTCCTAACCATGGACATGTGTTGTCATTTGATAACAGGATCACATCATTAGTAGAATGATGTGATGGACAAGACCCATCCATTAGCTTAGCATATATTTCGTTCAGTTTATTGTTATTGATTTCTTTATGTCAAATACATATTCCTTCGACTATGAGATTATGCAACTCCCGGATACCGGAGGAATACCTTGTGTGCTATCAAACATCACAACGTAACTGGGTGATCATAAATATGCTCTACAGGTATCTCTGAAGGTGTTTGTTGAGTTGGCATAGAAAGAGATTATAATTTGTCACTCTGAGTATCAGGGAGGTATCTCTGGGCCCTCTTGGTAATACACATCATAAGCTTGCAAGCAAATGACTAAGGAGTTAGTCATGACGTGATGTATTACAAAACGAGTAAAGAGTCTTGCCGGTAACGAGATTGAACTAGGTATGAAGATACTGACGATCGAATCTCGGGCAAGTAACATACCGATGGACAAAGGGAATTACATATGTTGTCATAGCTGTTCGACCGATAAAGATCTTTGTAGAATATGTAGGAGCTAATATGGGCATCCAGGTTCCACTATTGTTTATTGATCGGAGAGGTGTCTCAGTCATGTCTACATAGTTCTTGAACCCGTAGGGTCCGCACGCTTAACGTTCGTTGACAATATAGTGTTATATGAGTTATATATTTTGGTGACTGAATGGGGTTTGGAGTCCCGGATGAGATCACGGACATGACGAGGAGTCTTGAAATGGTTGAGAGGTAAAGATTGATACATAGGACAATGGTATTTGGACACCGGAAGTGTTTCGGGACGTACCGGGAAGGAATCGGGTCACCGAAGGGGTCCGGGCACCCCCCCGGCAAGTTATGGGCCTTATGGGCCAAAGGAGGGGACAAACCAGCCCATAAGGGGGCTGGTGCGCCCCCTCCCTTGTTTGGCCAGCCCTAGGGAAGGAAAAGGGGGAGGGCTAGCCCCTCCCGCCTTTCCCTCTCATGAGAGAAAGGAAAGGGGGGGCGCCACCCTCCCCTGCCTTTCCCCGCACTCCAAATAAGGAAAGGGGGCGCAACTTGGGAGGGCGCCTCCTTTGTCTGCTCCTCCCTCCCGCCTATATATATGTGGGAGGTGGCGCCTAGCACACCCAAGATCAATTGTTAGTCGTGTGCAACGCCCCCTCCACCGTTTACACCTCCGGTCATATTTTCGTAGTGCTTAGGCGAAGCCCTGCGGAAATCACTTCACCATGACCATCACCATGCTATCATGCTAACGGAACTCGTTTACTACCTCGACATCTTGCTGGATCAATAAGGTGAGGAACGTCACCGAGCTGAATGTGTGCAGAACGCGGAAGTGTCGTGCGTTTGGTACTTGATCGGTTGAAGCGCGAAGAAGTTCGACTACATCAACCGCGTTGTGAAATGCTTCCGCTTATGGTCTACGAGGGTACATAGATACACTCTCCCCCTCGTTGCTATGCATCTCCATGGATAGATCATTGTGTGTGCGTAGAATTTTTTGTTTTTCCATGCAACGATTCCCAACAGTGGCATCATGAGCCAGGTCTATGCGTAGATGGTATGCACGAGTAGAACACAAAGAATTGTGGGCAGTGATAGTCTTACTTCTTACCACCAACGTCTTATTTTGATTCAGCGGTATTGTGGGATGAAGCGGCCGGGACCAACTTTACATGTCCACGCACATGAGATCGGTTCCACCGACTGACATGCAACTAGTTTTGCATAAAGGTGGCTGGTGGGTGTCTGTTTCTCCTACTGTAGTTGAATCGAATTTGACTATGGCTGGTCCTTGAAGAAGGTTAAAACAGCAAACTTGATGAATCCCCATTGTAGTTTTATGCGTATGTAAGAACGGTTCTTGCTAGAAACCCGTAGCAGCCACGAAAAACTTGCAACAACAAAGTGGAGGATGTCTAACTTGTTTTTGCTAGGTATGTTGTGATGTGATATGGTCAAGACATGATGTGATATATGTTATTGTATGAAATGATAATGTTTTGTAAGATATCATGCAAACCGGCAGGAGCCTTATGGTTGTCTCTTTATTGTATGAAATGCAAATGCCATGTAATTGCTTTACTTTATCGCTATGAGTTAGCAATAGTTGTAGAAGCAATAGTTGGCGAGACGACCATGACGCTACGATGGAGATCAAAGTGTCGAGCCGGTGACGATGGAGATCATGACGATGCTTTGGAGATGGAGATCAAAAGCACAAGATGATGATGGCCATATCATGTCACATATTTTGATTGCATGTGATGTTTATCTTATATGCATCTTATTTTACTTAGAACGGCGGTAGCATTATAAGATGATCTCGTCACTAAATTTCAAGGTAAAAGTGTTCTCCCTGAGTATGCAACGTTGCGAAAGTTTGTCATTTCGAGAAACCATGTGATGATCAGGTGTGATAGACTCTACGTTCACATACAACGGGTGTAAGACAGTTTTACACATGCTATAATACTTGGGTTAAACTTGGCGAGCCTTTGCATGTACAAACACGGCCTCAGAACACTAGAGACCAAAAGGTCGAACGTGAATCATATAGTAGATATGATCAACATAGAGATGTTCACCGTTGATGACTACCCCATCTCACGTGATGATCTGACATGGGTTAGTTGATTTGGATCACGTATCACTTAGATGACTTGATGGATGTCTATTTAAGTTGGAGTTCTTAAGTAATTTGAATATTTGAACTTAATTTATCATGAACTTGGTATTGATAGTATTTACAGATCTATGTTGTAGATGAATAGCTTGCAATATAGCTCCCCTATTTTTTTATATTCCTTGAGAAAAATAAGTTGAAAGATGGTAGTAGTAATGATGCGGACTGGATCCGTGATCTGAGGATTATCCTCATTGCTGCACCCAAGAATTATGTCCTTGATGTACCGCTAGGTGATGGACCTATTACAGGAGCAGAAGCAGACGTTATAAACATTTGACAAGCTCAGTATGAGGACTACTTGATAGTTTAGTGCAGCATGCTCTACGGCTTAGAACTGGGACTTCAAAAACGTTTTGAACGCCACGGAGCATATGAGTTGTTCCAAGAGCTGAAATTGGTATTTCAGACTCATGCCCGTGTCGAGAGGTATGAGACCTCTGACAAGTACTTTGCCTACAAGATGGAGGAGAATAGCTCAGCCAGTGAGCATGTGCTCAGAATGACTGGGTACTACAATCACTTGAATCAAGTGGGAGTTAATCTTCCAAATAAGATAGTGATTGACAGAGTTCTCTAGTCACTATCACCAAGCTACTAGAACTTTGTGATGAACTATAATATGCAAGGGATGACAAAAACGTTTCCCAAGCTCTTCGTGATGTTGAAATCGGCGAAGGTAGAAATCAAGAAAGAGCATAAACTATTGATGGTTAACAAAACCACTAGTTTCAAGAAAAAGGGCGAGCAAAGGAAAGGGAACTTCAAGAAGAATGGAAAGCAAGTTGCTAATCCCGTGAAGAAGCCCAAAGCTAGACCCAAGCCTGAAACTGAGTGCTTCTACTGCGAAGGAAATGGTCATTGGAAGTGCAACTACCCCAAAAAACTTGTTGGATAAGAAGGATGGCAAAGTGAACAAAGGTATATTTGATATACATGTTATTGATGTGTATTTTACTAGTGTTCGAAGTAATCCCTGGGTATTTAATACCGGTTCAGTTGCTAAGATTAGTAACTCAAAACATGAGTTGAAGAGACTAGTTAAAAGTGAGGTGACGATGTGTGTTGGAAATGATTCCAAGGTTGATATGATCACCATCACACACTCCCTCTACCTTCGGGATTAGTGTTGAACCTATGTTATTTGGTGTTTGCGTTGAGCATGAATATGATTAGATCATGTTTATTGCAATACGGTTATTCATTTAAGTTAGAGAATAATTGTTATTCTGTTTACATGAATAAAACCTTCTATGGTCATACACCCAATGTAAATGGTTTATTGAATCTCGATCATAGTAATACACATATTCATAATATTGATGCCAAAAGATGCAGAGTTGATAATGATAGTGCAACATATTTGTGGCACTGCCGTTTAGGTCATATTGGTGTAAAGCGCATGAAGAAACTCCATGCAAATGGACTTTTGGAATCACTTGATTATGAATCATTTGATACTTGCGAGCCATGCCTCCTGGGCAAGATGACTAAAACTCCGTTCTCTGGAACAATGGAGTGCGCTAATGACTTATTGGAAATAATACATACCGATGTATGCGGTCCGATGAGTGTTGAAGCACGCGGCTGGTATCATTATTTTCTAACCTTCACAAATGATTTGAGTAGGTATGGGTATATCTACTTAATGAAACACAAGTCTAAAACATTTTAAAAGTTCAAAGAATTTCAAAGTGAAGTGAAGAATCATCGTAACAAGAAAATAAAGTTTCTACGATCTGATCGCGGAGGCGAATATTTGAGTTATGAGTTTGTCCTTCATTTAAAACAATGTGGAATTGTTTCACAACTCACACCACCTGTAACACCATAGCGTAATGGTGTGTCCGACTGTTGTAACCGTACTTTATTGGATACTAGCAAACATGCCCATGCATTGCAACGGGAGAAAAAATATATACATCTTTATCCTAATTTTAACACGGCATTGATCCCATTTAAAAGTAGCAGGGCAATGATATGTGGTTTGCTACAGTGCAAATTCTAATTACGATAAAGCAGGGTTTCATCTCTATGTAAGTCACATTTTATAATTTTCCTAATACACACAAATGAATAAAAGATTTGAAAGCCCAAACTGCACAGGTATCACCCATGCGCTGCGGCATGGTAATCTCACCCCACACATTTGTCCGTCCTCTCATGATCGGTCGGCCCGACTCTTCACTAGTTTTTTCGTCCTACCTTTTCTACTGTTGCGTGTTGGTATGCTGTAATAATAAGGGAGAAAACAGGCATGTTTTGCTCATACTTTTGAATTTTTTTGGTGAAATCAAAAGTTCTCAAATAAACAAAAACACCCAAAATTTCAAAATAAGTTTGTATTTAGTTAGAGATCCGGTAATACATAATAACAGTATGGTACAGCCGTATAGGGTACCTGAATATCTAGAACCAATAATGAATACACGTTTGTGTTCCTCCTCCGAACTTCACCCCCAGAAAAAAACCTCCTCCAAACTTAAACCCTCATCTGAAGTAGGCAGCTCCGGCGATTGAATATTCCAATTTGTGTAGGTCAGAACAATCTGAATGTTATATGTAACAATAAGTTTGTAAATTTGAAAAAAAACTAATATATATGTAATGATGTGCTACATGAAACAATTTAGTTAGAGATCCGGTAATAAATAATAACAATATGGTATAGCCGTATAGGGTACCTGAATATCTAGAACCAACAATGAATACACGTTTGTGTTCCTCCTTCGAATTTCACCCACACAAAAAAACCTCCTCCAAATTTAAAGCCTCATCTGAAGTAGGCAGCTCCAGCAATTGAATATTCCAATTGGTGTAGGCCAGAACAATCTTTGTCACCTCTTTCTATTTCTCAGGATTAGACTCTATTTCCTTCCTTAATCTTGTTCTTTGTCACCGTCACCTCATTACTTTCTTATCTTCACCTCATATCCTTTTATGCCTCAGGATTCCAATTTTCTTCTTTGTTTCTTCTCTGTCCCCTCACCTTGTGAACACATATAGAAGGTTCACCTTGCTTTCCAGTTAATTAGCCTCTCTTATATTCATTGTTTTCTGTAATCTCTAAGACAGCTCCCTGATACGTAGAACCTCAAAAACATATATAAATTGGGTAGATTGGATGTAGGAGAGTGAGGTGGGACTATTTATTTGAATCAATCTACGTTTTTACATGCACCGCATGCTAGCTCGGCTGGTGGCGCTGTTATGTGTTGGTTGTTTGGTTTTGTGTTCGAGTCGTCTGACCGGCATGTATTTTATTGCCTCAAAGGGGATAGGTGGGCCAGATTGATTGGGCCATGATACGTCTCCAACGTATCTACTTTTTCAAACACTTTTGCGCTTGTTTTGGACTCTAACTTGCATGATTTGAATGGAACTAACCCGGACTGACCCTATTTTCAGCAAAATTGCCATGGTGTTATTTTTGTGCAGAAATAAAAGTTCTTGGAATGACATGAAAATCAACGGAGATTATTTTTGGAATATATAAAAATATTGGCGAAAGAATCAAGGCCAGGGGGCCCACACCCTGTCCACGAGGGTGGGGCGTGCCTACCCCCCTGGGCGCACCCCCTGCCTCGTGGGCCCCCTGGTGCTCCTCCGACCTCAACTCCAACTCTATATATTCGTGTTCGGGGAGAAAAAAAACTAGGGAGAAGGATTCATCACGTTTTACGATACGGAGCCGCTGCCAAGCCCTAATCTCTCTCGGTAGGGCTGATCTGGAGTCCGTTCGGGGCTCCGGAGAGGGGAATCCGTCGTCATAGTCATCATCAACCTTCCTCCATCACCAATTTCATGATGCTCACCATCGTGCGTGAGTAATTCCATCATAGGCTTGCTGGACGGTGATGGATTGGATGAGATTTATCATGTAATCGAGTTAGTTTTGTTAGGGTTTGATCCCTAGTATCCATTATGTTCTGAAATTGATGTTGCTATGACTTTGCTATGCTTAATACTTATCACTAGGGCCCGAGTGCCATGATTACAGATCTGAACCTATTATGTTTTCATGAATATATGTGAGTTCTCGATCCTATCTTGCAAGTCTATAGTCACCTATTATGTGTTATGATCCGTTAACCCCGAAGCGACAATAATCGGGATACTTACCGGTGATGATCGTAGTTTCAGGAGTTCATGTATTCACTATGTGTTAATGCTTTGGTCCGGTACTCTATTAAAAGGATGCCTTAATATCCCTTAGTTTCCATAGGACCCCGCTGCCACGGGAGGGTAGGACAAAAGATGTCATGCAAGTTCTTTTCCATAAGCACGTATGACTATATTCAGAATACATTCCTACATTACATTGATGAACTGGAGCTAGTTCTGTGTCACCCTATGTTATAACCATTGCATGAGGAATCACATCCGACATAATTATCCATCACTAATCCATTGCTTACGAGCTTTTCATATATCGTTCTTCGCTTATTTACTTTTCCGTTGCTATTGTTACAATCACTATAAAACCAAAACTGCTACCGTTACTTTTGCCACTGTTACCACTACTATCATATTACTTTGCTACTAAATACCTTGCTGCAGATATTAAGTTTCCAGGTGCGGTAGAATTGACAACTCAGCTACTAATACTTGATAATATTCTTTGGCTCCCCTTGTGTCGAATCAATAAATTTGGGTTGAATACTCTACCCTTGAAAACTGTTGCGATCCCCTATACTTGTGGGTTATCAAGACTATTTTCTGGTGCCGTTGCCGGGGAGCATAGCTCTCTTCTTTGAGTCACTTGGGATTTATATCTGCTGGTCACTATGAAGAACTTGAAAGATAAAAGAACCAAGATTTTTCCCTCAACTACGAGGGGAGGTAAGGAACTGCCATCTAGCTCTACACTTGATTCACCTTCTGTTTTGAGTAAAGTTGCGACACCTACACCTGCTATCCATTCTGATATGTCGCATGTTATTGATGATGCCACTTCTGCTTTGCATGATACTTATGATGAAACTACTTCTATGCTTGATAATACTGTGCCACTAGGTGAATTTCTTGATGAACAACTTGCTAGGGTTAGAGAGAATGAAATTATTGAAACTGATAATATTGATGAAAGTGATGATGAAGATTCTCCCCCTAGATATGAATTGCCTATTGTGCATGAGGGTTATGTTATGGATGCAGAAACTGCTAGAGACTTCTTAGCTTGTGATGATAGAAGTTATCTTAAGAAATTATTAGCTAAGCTTAAAGAAAAATCTTTGAATGCTAGAATGAAATATGACCCTGCTTTTGCTACTTCACCTATATTTGTTACTGATAAGGATTATGGTTTCTCTGTCGATCCTGAGTTAATTACTTTGGCTGAATCTGATCCTTTCTATGGCTATGAATCTGAAACTGTTGTGGCACATCTTACTAAATTAAATGATATAGCCACCCTGTTTACTCATGATGAGAAAAATCGCTATTACTTTATCCTTAAGTTGTTTCCGTCCTCATTAAAGGGTGATGCTAAAACATGGTTTAATTCTCTTGTTCCTGGTTTTGTGCGTAGTCCCGAGGATATGATTTATTACTTCTCTGCTAAATATTTCCCTGCTCATAAGAAACAAGCTGCTTTAAGGGAAATATATAATTTTGTGCAAATTGAAGAAGAGAGTCTCCCACAAGCTTGGGGAAGGCTTCTCCAATTATTCAATGCTTTGCCTAATCATCCTCTCCAGAAAAATGAAATACTTGATATCTTTTATAATGGACTAACCGATGCTTCCAGAGACTACCTAGATAGTTGTGATGGTTGTGTTTTCAGGGAAAGAACTGTTGATCAAGCTGAATTGCTATTGAATAATATGTTGAGTTATGAAAATTATTGGACACTTCCTGAACCAACTCCTAAGCCAACTCCAAAGAAAAGGGGTATTTTATTTCTCAGTCCTAAAGATATGCAAGAGGCAAAGAAATCTATGAAATAAAAAGGTATTAAAGCTGAAGATGTTAAGAATTTACCACCTATTGAAGAAATACATGGTCTTGATAACCCGACAAGGTAGTAAAGGTAAATTCTCTCTATAGATTTGATGAAGGTGATATTCCTCGTTGTAAGTCTGCTAGCCAATGCTTAGATGAGTTTGATAATTTTATTGTTAAACAAGAATACTTCAATGCTTATGTTGGTAGACAATTGAAACGTAATGCTGATATGCTTGAACACTTGAGCGATTATATGTCTAGTGTTAAAGGTGAACTTAAACTTATTAGTAAACATGCTTCTATGGTTACCACTCAAGTAGAACAAGTACTTAAGGCTCAGAATGATTTGCTCAATGAATTAAATAATAAGAAAAATGATAATTCAGTTAGAGTTATGATTAGAGGGGGTAAAATGACTCAGGAACCTTTGTATCCTGAGGGCCACCCTAAGAGAATTGAAAAAGATTCTTAGAGAACTAATGTTGATGCACCTAGTTCTTCTAAGAAGAAGAAAAAGAAAAATGATAGGACTTTGCATGCTCCTAGTGAACCTGTTGTTGACACACCTGAGAATCCCAATGATATTTCTATTTCTGATGCTGAAACACAATATGGTAATGAACATGAA
Source organism: Triticum urartu (assembly GCF_003073215.2). Lineage (NCBI taxonomy): Eukaryota > Viridiplantae > Streptophyta > Magnoliopsida > Poales > Poaceae > Triticum > Triticum urartu. Next base: position 441,465,533 of record NC_053025.1, on the reverse strand, counting down.
CCTAGTGATAATGTTAATGATGATGTTAATGTTGATGCTCAACCTAGCAATGATAATGATGTAGAGATTGAACCTGATGTTGATATTGATAACCCACAATCAAAGAATCAATGTTATGATAAGCGAGACTTTGTTGCTAGGAAGCATGGTAAAGAAAGAGAACCATGGGTTCAGAAACCCATGCCTTTTCCTCCTAAACCATCCAAGAAAAAGGATGATAAGGATTTTGAGCGCTTTGCTGAAATGATTAGACCTATCTTTTTGTGTATGCGTTTGACTGATATGCTTAAAATGAACCCTTATGCTAAATACATGAAAGATATTGTTACTAATAAAAGAAAGATACCATAAGCTGAAATTTCCACCATGCTTGCTAATTACACATTTAAGGGTGGAATACCAAAGCAACTTAGAGATCCAGGAGTACCAACTATACCATGCTCCATTAAAAGAAACTGTGTTAAAACTGCTTTATGTGATCTTGGAGCAAGTGTTAGTGTTATGCCTCTCTTTATATCGTAGACTTGATTTGAATAAGTTGACACCTACTGAAATATCTTTGCAAATGGCTGATAAATCAATTGCTATACCTGTCGGTATTTCTGAGGATGTGCCTGTTGTGGTTGCAAACATTACTATTTTAACGGACTTTGTTATTCTTGATATTCCTGAGGATGATAGTATGTCGATTATCCTTGGTAGACCCTTTTTGAATACTGTAGGGGCTATTATTGATTGCAACAAGGGCAATGTCACTTTTCATGTTAATGGTAATGATCATACGGTACACTTTCCGAGGAAACAACCTCAAGTCCACAGTATCAATTCTATTGGAAAAATTTCAACAATCACTATTAGAGGTTTTGAATTTCCTCTTCCTACTGTCATGAAGAAATATGATATTGTTATTGTTGGGGATGTGCATATCCTAGTTGAGGTAACAGAGTGTTATTCGAAATTTCTTCGGTTTCATGCGATTCGGGATGAGTTTGTTAACAAGACTTGATCAACCTTGTTAGTGGATTCCTTTTGATGAGCATGAGATGGATGAAGTTAGAAAGCACAACCTTCTGTACCCTATTTTTACTTTCTGCTATTTATATTAAATAAAGCAAAAATAGTATTTTCTATCATTTTTCTGAGTTATCCTTGCAATAAAAAATACCCCGAAAATAAAAGTTCTCCAAATGCCCTGAAAATGAAATATGATTTTTTCTAGAATATTTAAGAATTATTAGCACTGAGTACACATCAGGGGGACCCACCATGTGCCCACGAGGGTGGAGGGCACGCCCTACCCCCTGGGCGCGGCACCCTGCCTCGTGGACCCACGTGGGTCCCCTCCACTTATCCTTGCACCCACACACTTTGTCTTGCTCCAGAAAAAATCATCCACCAGCTCAAACCCGAGTTCTTGCTCATCTTGCTGCCATTTTTGATCTCCTTGCTCAAAGCTCCATTCACAAAACTGCTTTGGGATTGTTCTTCGATATGTGACTCCTCCAATGGTCCAATTAGATTTTGTTCTAGTGCTTTATTTATTGCAAATTTTTGCTGCTTAGGTGACCCTGTTCTTGAGCTTGCATGTCAAATTTATGTGGTCAAAAGTAGTTTTAATGCATGATATGGCCTCTAGGCACTTGTAGGAGTAGTTGCTATCAATTTTGTTGAGTTTGGTTCACTTTTATTTTAAGTTACTAAAAATTTCAGAAATTTTCAGAAAAAGATGAAGAGATTCTTGAGGGGCTCATCGAGCTGAAGCTCTAAGGATAAGCAAAGTGAAGAAAATAAGAACCCCAAGTATAATCTTCCTCGTGCTGCGGAGGTTCGGCCGTGTGAATGGCCTTGTGATGAGTTCTTGAGAGAAGCCGGGATTTATGAAGATTTTTATTGTTTGGCTGAGAATGCAGGCCTCACCGACTTCCTCCACGACTAGCACGAACAATATCTCTTACTCACCAAAATTTTTGCGCAAAATTTTCATTTCCATGCTAGGAGATCACCACCTTCGGTGGAATTTTATTTATATGATGAGCATAAGGAGATGTCGCTTTATGATTTTTACCAGGTGTGTAGGATACCCTTTGAGGGCAGCATAGAGGAACCACATCATAATGATGTGGAGGGATTTATTGATATGATTGCTGTAGGGGAAACGAGGAAAGTTTCCGATGCAAGATTCACTAGCATACATTTTTCTGTTCTATGATACTTTGCAATATTTTCTAGTAGATGCTTAATTGGTCACGGGAACTGTGGAAATCTTAGTGCCCCTAATGTTGTTATTTTGCGCGATGCTTTGTTTCGTGATACTACTTTTAGTTTAGGCGCTATTGTTGCTAAACGGTTAAATCTGAACCGTACGAAGGGTCCCATCTTAGGAGGCATCTTCGCCTCGCACCGTGCTGCACACTTTAACATACCTATTAGGCATTATGAGAAAGAAGAAAAGTTGTTGCCTCATATTTTTCTAGATTATAAGAGCATGGTAGCACATGATTTTATTGTTAAGAATAAGAAGAAGATGCTTAACTATAGACTGATGTTTGATAAGAAACACGTTGAGACTATACCTTGCCTGCTTCCTCTCTGTTTCACATATTTTCAGGCATGTACCTTATTTTGCCGGAGGCCGTTCAGGCATACCAGAGCCTGAAATCAGCTCCAGAGCCGGAGCCACTATCTGATTGCTACCTCTTGAGCACTTGTGTTGGTTTTCCCTTGAAGAGGAAAGGGTGGTGCAGCAAAGTAGCGTAAGTATTTTCCTCAGTTTTTGAAAACCAAGGTATCAATCCAGTAGGAGGCTACGCGCCAGTCCCTCGCACCTACACAAAACAAATAAATCCTCGCAACCAACGCGATAAGGGGTTGTCAATCCCTTCACGGTCACTTACGAGAGTGAGATCTGATAGATATGATAAGATGATATTTTTGGTATTTTTATGATAAAGATGCAAAGTAAAATAAAAGTCAAAGTAAAAAGCAAAGTATTGGAAGATTAATATGATGAAGATAGACCCGGGGCCATAGGTTTCACTAGTGGCTTCTCTCAAGAGAATAAGTATTTTATGGTGGGTGAACAAATTACTGTTGAACAATTGACAAAATTGAGCATAGTTATGAGAATATCTAGGTATGATCATGTATATAGGCATCACATCCAAGACAAGTAGACCGAGTCCTGCCTGCATCTACTACTATTACTCCACACATTGACCGCTATCCAGCATGCATCTAGAGTATTAAGTTCATAAGAACAGAGCAACGCCTTAAGCAAGATGACATGATGTAGAGGGATAAACTCATGCAATATGATGAAAACCCCATCTTGTTATCCTCGATGGCAACAATACAATACGTGCCTTGCTGCCCCTTCTGTCACAGGGAAAGGACACCGCAAGATTGAACCCAAAGCTAAGCACTTCTCCCATTGCAAGAAAGATCAATCTAGTAGGCCAAACCAAACTGATAATTCAATGAGACTTGCAAATATAACCAATCATACATAAAATAATTCAGAGAAGATTCAAATATTGTTCATGGACAAACTTGATCATAAACCCACAATTCATCGTTCTCAACAAACACACTGCAAAAGAAGATTACATCGAATAGATCTCCACAAGAGAGGGGGAGAACTTTGTATTGAGATCCAAAAAGAGAGAAGAAGCCATCTAGCTAATAACTATGGACCGGTAGGTCTTAGGTAAACTACTCACACTTCATCGGAAGGGCTATGGTGTTGATGTAGAAGCCCTCCGTGGCCGATGCCCCCTCTGGAGGAGCTCCGGAACAGGCCCCAAGATGGGATCTCGTGGATACAGAAAGTTACGGCGGTGGAATTAGGGTTTTGGCTCCATATCTGATCGTTTGGGGGTACGTAGGTATATATAGGAGGAAGAAGTACGTTGATGGAGCAACAGGAGGCCCACGAGGGTGGAGGGCGTGCCTGGGGGGGCGGGGTAGGCGCGCCTGGGGGCGGGGTAGGCGCGCCCCCTACCTCGTGGCCTCCCTGTTGGTTGCTTGACGCAGGGTCCAAGTCTCCTGGATCTTGTTCGTTCCAAAAATCACGTTCCTGAAGGTTTCATTCCGTTTGGACTCTGTTTGATATTCCTTTTCTTTGAAACCCTAAAATAGGCAAAAAACATCAATTCTGGGCTGGGCCTCCGATTAATAGGTTAGTCCCAAAAATAATATAAAAGTGGATAATAAAGCCCAATAATGTCCAAAACAGAAGATAATATAGCATGGAGCAATCAAAAATTATAGATACATTGGAGACGTATCAAGCATCCCCAAGCTTAATTCCTGCTCGTCCTCGAGTAGATAAATGATAAAAATAGATTTTTTTGATGTGGAATGCTACTTGGCATATTTTCAATGTAATTCTTCTTAATTGGGGTATGAATATTCAAATCCAAAAGATTCAAGACAAAAGTTTAATATTGACATAAAAATAATAATACTTCAAGCATACTAACTAAGCAATTATGTCTCTTCAAAATAACATGGCCAGAAAAAGTTATCCCTACAAATTATAGAGTCTAGCTATGCTCTATCTTCACCACACAAAGTATTTAAATCATGCACAACCCCGATGACAAGCCAAGCAATTGTTTGATACTTTAGGTGTTCTCAAACTTTTTCAATCTTCACGCAATACATGAGCGTGAGCCATGGACATAGCACTTTAGGTGGAATAGAATGGTGGTTGTGGAGAAGACAAAAGGGGGGAAGATAGTCTCACATCAACTAGGCGTATCAACGGGCTATGGAGATGCCCGTCAATAGATATCAATGTGAGTGAGTAGGGATTGCCATGCAACGGATGCACTAGAGCTATAAGTATATGAAAGCTCAAAAAGAAACTAAGTGAGTGTGCATCCAACTTGCTTGCTCACGAAGACCTAGGGCATTTTGAGGAAGCCCATCATTGGAATATGCAAGCCAAGCTCTATAATGAAAAATTCCCACTAGTATATGAAAGTGATAACATAGGAGACTCTCTATCATGAAGATCATGGTGCTACTTTGAAGCACAATTGTGGTAAAAGGATAGTAGCATTGTCCCTTCTCTCTTTTTCTCTCATTTTTTTATTTGGGCCTTTTCTCTTTTTTATGGCCTCTTTTTTTCGTCCGGAGTCTCATCCCGACTTGTGGGGGAATCATAGTCTCCATCATCCTTTCCTCACTTGGGACAATGCTCTAATAATGATGATCATCACACTTTTATTTTCTTACAACTCAAGAATTACAACTCGATACTTAGAACAAGATATGACTCTATATGAATGCCTCCGGCGGTGTACCGGGATATGCAATGACTCATGAGTGACATGTATGAAAAAATTATGAACTGTGGCTTTACCACAAATACAATGTCAATTACATGATCATGCAAAGCAATCTGACAATGATGGAGTGTGTCATAGTAAACGGAACTGTGGAAAGTTGCATGGCAATATATCTCGAAATGGCTATGGAAATGCCATGATAGGTAGGTATGTTGGGTGTATGATACCGGCGAAAGGTGCGCGGTATTAGAGAGGCTAGCAATGGTGGAAGGGTGAGAGTGCGTATAATCCATGGACTCAACATTAGTCATAAAGAACTCATATACTTATTGCAAAAATCTACAGGTTATCAAAGCAAAGTATTACGCGCATGCTCCTAGGGGGATAGATTGGTAGGAAAAGACCATCGCTCGTCCCCGACCGCCACTCATAAAGAAGACAAGCAATAAATAAATCATGCTCCGACTTCATCATATAACGGTTCACCATACGTGCATGCTACGGGAATCACAAACTTTAACACAAGTATTTCTCAAATTCACAACTACTCAACTAGCACAACTTTAATATCATCATCTCCATATCACAAAACAATTATCAAGCATCAAACTTCTCTTAGTATTCAACACACTCATAAGAGAATTTTATTATTAATCGTGTATACCTAGCATATTAGGATTATTTAAGCAAATTACCATGCTATTTAAGACTCTCAAAATAATCTAAGTGAAGCATGATAGATCAATAGTTTCTATAAAACAAATCCACCACCGTGCTCTGAAAGATATAAGTAAAGCACTAGAGCAAAACTATATAACTCAAAAGATATAAGTGAAGCACATAGAGTATTCTAATAATTTCCGAATCATGTGTCTCTCTCTCAAATGGTGTGTACAGCAAAGATGATTGTGGTGAACTAACAAATAAAGACTCAAATCATACAAGACGCTCCAAGCAAAACTCATATCATGTGGTGAATAAAAATATAGCTCCAAGTAAAGTTACCGATAGAAGTAGACGAAAGAGGGGATGCCTTCCGGGGCATCCCCAATCTTTAGCTTTTAGGTGTACTTAGATTATCTTTGGGGTTCCATGGGAATCCCCAAGCTTAGGCTCTTGCCACTCCTTGTTCCATAATCCATCAATTCTTTACCCAAAACTTGAAAACTTCACAACACAAAACATAAAGTAGAAAATTTCGTGAGCTCCGTTAGCGAAAGAAAACAAAACACCACTTCAAGGTACTGTAATGAACTCATTCTTTATTTATATTGGTGTTAAACCTACTGTATTCCAAATTCTCTATGGTTTATAAACTATTTTACTGGCCATAGATTCATCAAAATAAGAAAACAACACACGAAAAACAGAATCTGTCAAAAACAGAACAGTCTGTAGTAATCTGTAGCTAGCGCAAGATCTGGAACCCCAAAAATTCTAAAATAAATTTATGGGCGTGAGAAATTTGTCTATTAATTATATTAAAAAAGAATTAACTAAATAGCACTTTCCAAATAAAATTGGCAGCAGTTCTTGTGAGCGCTAAAGTTTCTGTTTTTACAGCAGGATTAACAAGACTTTCCCCAAGTCTTCCCAACGGTTCTACTTGGCCCAAACACTAATTAAACACAAAAAACACAACCAAACGTAAGCTATATAAATTATTTATTACTAAACAGGAGCAAAAATCAAGGAATAAAAATAAAATTGGGTTGCCTCCCAACAAGCGCTATCGTTTAACGCCCCTAGCTAGGCATAAAAAGCAAGGATAGATCTAGGTATTGCCATCTTTGGTAGGTAATTATTCAATGAGGCATCTACCATCCTTAGGAATTTCTTTATTTTTATTGATTATCAAACTTTTAGGCACAAGATCAAAAAAATCATTAGCAGCAAATGGTTCCTTAATAATAGCAAAAAGATTAGGATGAACACTTATAGATTTGAGATCCGCAGTTTCTTTATTTTTAGGAACATACATGAGCTTGGCAATATTAGTTGGAGGACTTGGACTATTCTTTACGGAAGAAAAAGCAGTTCCCAAGTTGGTAATGATACCCTCAAGTTTATCGATTCTATTGGAATCATGATTTATTCTTTCATTAACTATAGGTTCCTTCTCTTTAATATGTTTCAAAGTTACTCATACTTTAGATCCATATTGGGTTATTTGGTTGTGGATCTTTTTATCAAAATTTTCGATTAACTCAACGGTAGCAACTTTATTTTCAATAATTTCAAGTTTTTGCATTACATGCTCCAAAGTTAACATAGTTCCATTGACCAAAAGAGGTGGTGAGCCAAACAAATTTATCATAGCATTATAAGAATCAAAAGTATGGATACCCAAGAAGTTCCCTCCGGTAATGGTATCAAGGATATATCTGTGCCAAGCAGTAGTGCCTACATAAAAATTGCGAAGAAGAACGGAAGTAGATTGCTTCCTGGTAGATCTATTTTGAGCATTGCAAATTCTATACCAAGCGTCTTTTAGATTTTCTCCCTCCCTTTGCTTAAAATTTAGAACTTCATTCTTGGGAGACAACGGAGAAGATAGAGGACTCGCCATAACGACAAGCAAACGGGGAACAGGCAAAAAGAGGCGAATAGAGAAAGAGAGGGAGGATAGATAGAGAGAGAGAGCGAATAAAACAGCAAGGGTGAAGTGGGGGAGAGGAAAACGAGAGGCAAATGGCAAATAATGTAATGCGGGAGATAAGGGTTTGTGATGGGTACTTGGTATGTTGACTTTTGCCTAGACCTCCCCGGCAACGGTGCCAGAAATCCTTCTTGCTACCTCTTGAGCACTTGCGTTGGTTTTCCCTTGAAGAGGAAAGGGTGGTGCAGCAAAGTAGCATAAGTATTTTCCTCAGTTTTTGAGAACCAAGGTATCAATCCAGTAGGAGGCTACGCGCCAGTCCCTCGCACCTACACAAAACAAATAAATCCTCGCAACCAACGCGATAAGGGGTTGTCAATCCCTACCCGGTCACTTACGAGAGTGAGATCTGATAGATATGATAAGATGATATTTTTGGTATTTTTATGATAAAGATGAAAAGTAAAATAAAAGGCAAAGTAAAAAGCAAAGTATTGGAAGATTAATATGATGAAGGTAGACCCGGGGGCCATAGGTTTCACTAGTGGCTTCTCTCAAGAGCATAAGTATTTTACGGTGGGTGAACAAATTACTGTTGAGCAATTGATAGAATTGAGCATAGTTATGAGAATATCTAGGTATGATCATGTATATAGGCATCACGTCCAAGACAAGTAGACCGACTCCTGCTTGCATCTACTACTATTACTCCACACATCAACCACTATCCAGCATGCATCTAGAGTATTAAGTTCATAAGAACAGAGTAACGCCTTAAGCAAGATGACATGATGTAGAGGGATAAACTCATGCAATATGATGAAAACCCCATCTTGTTATCCTCGATGGCAACAATACAATACGTGCCTTGTTGCCCCTACTGTCACATGGAAAGGACACCGCAAGATTTAACTCAAAGCTAAGCACTTCTCCCATTGCAAGAAAGATCAATCTAGTAGGCCAAACCAAACTGATAATTCAAATAGACTTGCAAAGATAACCAATCATACATAAAAGAATTCAGAGAAGATTCAAATATTGTTCATAGATAAACTTGATCATAAACCCACAATTCATCGGTCCCAACAAACACACCGCAAAAGAAGATTACATTGAATAGATCTCCACAAGATAGGGGAGAACTTTGTATTGAGAAATAACACAGTAGAGCAAGAACTGAATAATGCTATCACTACATGCATATTTGGCTGGTGGAAAGCTCTATGGTTATAGTTTTTGCGAAAAGCCAATTTTCCCTACAACAAAAGAATATATTTTAATTTAACTATCATGGTAGTTGAAACATCATTAAGAAGGTTCCTCCAACTCAATCCCAATTAAAGTGATTAACAACCCAACAATATTAATTAAGAGTGATGAGATACATGTGATAACCCAAGTACTAGATACTCAAGAATTGTCCATAACCGGGGACACGGCTAACCATGATTAGATTATACACTTTGCAGAGGTTTGCGCACTTTTCCCCACAAGACTCGATCGCCTCTATTGGATTTCTCACACTACAAGGTGTTTGAGAAACGGACGACCGAGACACAGTCTTTTAGAAACATTAACTCTCTACTCCGGACAGACCATACCAAACCTACATCCCACTACCTACTCATCTGCCTCTTCAAGAGCTTCACGTAACTTACTCAACTATGCTAGAGCCCATAATAGCTTGTGGCTGCACACGGAAGTTTCTAGCATGAATAATCTCAGTTCCCTTTGAGCCTGGGTGGCGGTCCATAGGAAGATCACATGGGTACTCCGGGATTCCCAAAAAATACAGGCAACACTCGGTACTCTAGGTGCCTCAATCCACCCAGATGTTAATTTAAGTTGCCACCTTAAGTTGAAACATTAATTAACAATCTCACATCTGTCATGGATTTCACTCAAACCCAAACCACTTCTACGAGCATAGCATAGCATAACAATATAAGCAACGCGTAGAAGTAACTCCCAAGGGTTTGAATGTAATAGGGTAATGGGTTCTACCTCATCAACTACTTCCCAACCCACATATTAATGACTTCCTAATCATGCAATGTTTGAGGATGGAACTAATGCATTAAAACTGGGTGATAAAAGGGATATGATCAAAGTGTTACTTAGCTTGCTGATGGTCTGCGAAACCTAGGGACTCGTAGTAGCACACTTCGCACTCCGGGTGTTCTATCGCAAACAAACAATAACATACATAAGCAACAAGCAAGATGCACAAGAAAAAACTCAAATAGAAGAGGTTGACCAGAAGGTTCAACTTAAGAACTCCGGTTCGCAAAAAGAATCAAATCAAACGGAGCAACGAAACTCAAACAGCGAAAAAGAGAAGCTTCATTTACTAATCTGAACCTAGGTCAAATTTTACAGTAGCAAAAACTTATTTAAGTTGGTTAAATGGAAAGAGGGTTTTGAGACGAAACTCTAGGCGCTTGAATTGCCTGATTCCGACTAACGAGAAAAAAGATAAACAGAAACTAAGATCGGATCAGAAATCGCGATCAGAAAAATCGCGGAATAAATCCGATAAAAGAAAACTGACGAATAGACTAACGAACGAGCGTTCGTTAGCTGTAACTAACGGGCGAACACCGTTCGTTAAAACGAACGTATGGACGAACGTCCGCTAACTAGAAGAACCGAGAAAAACCGACGATCCGAAAAAAATGAATCTAGGGTTTTCTAAAAAAATCGAACGGTTCTTAAAAAAACTGATGGCTCGGATCCGGCTGCTACCTCCGGCGAGGGGAGGTGGCGGGGCGGCGGCTTGCAGGGCGGCGGCGGCAAGCGGCGGCGGCGACGACTTAGCGCGGGCGGCGGGGTTGGCGCGGGGCGGCGGGGGTGGCGGCTTATAAGGAGGGGGCGGCTTGCTTGGAGGAGGGGGCAAGCGGCGGCGGCGGAGTCCGACTCGGACTCCTAGTCTGAGCGGCGGCGGCGAGGCGGTGTGCGCGCGGGGAGGCAGCGGCGACTGCGGGCTGGCCTGGCTCGGCTGGGCCTTAGGCCCAGTCGGGCGCGGGAATTTTTTTTTAAATAATTCCGCCGACAGAAATAAAATCCTCGAAAAATAAATAAAAATCTAAAAATGCCAAAACAAACTTTCACCGACTAAATGAAATATTTAGAACGAGATGAACATTTTCTTGGCCTAAAATGCAATTTTGAAAAACGTGCAATTTTTCTAATGCAAACAAAACTGCAATAAAAATCCAAATAAAACAAATATTTGATTTTAATATTTTTTCTCAATATTTCAATTATCTCGGAGAAGTCATATTATCTCCTCTCATATATTTTAATATGAAATATTTTCAAAGAGAAAATAATTAAAACCAAAATCCTCGTTTCAAAATTTGATAAAATCAAATTTGAAAACCGGGAAAATCCCCAACTCTCTCCGAGGGTCCTTGAGTTGCTTAGGATTTCGAGGATCGCGAGACGAAATGCAAATAAAATATGATATGCATGGATGACTATGTATAACATTCCAAATTGAAAATTTGGGAAGTTACAAGAGAAGAAGCCATCTAGCTAATAACTATGGACCCGTAGGTCTGAGGTAAACTACTCACACTTCATCGGAAGGGCTATGGTGTTGATGTAGAAGCCCTCCATGGTCGATGCCCCCTCCGGCGGAGCTCCGGAACTGGCCCCAAGATGGGATCTCATGGATACAGAAAGTTACGGCGATGGAATTAGGGTTTTGGCTCTGTATCTGATAGTTTGGGGGTACGTAGGTATATATAGGAGGAAGAAGTACATCGATGGAGCAACAGGGGGCCCACAAGGGTGGAGGGCGCACCTGGGTGGGTAGGCGCGCCCCCCCTACCTCGTGGCCTCCCTGTTGGTTGCTTGACATAGGGTCCAAGTCTCCTGGATCTTGTTCGTTCCAAGAATCACGTTCCCAAAGGTTTCATTCCGTTTGGACTCCGTTTGATATTCCTTTTCTTCGAAACCCTAAAATAGGCAAAAAAACAACAATTCTAGGCTGGGCCTCCGGTTAATAGGTCAGTCCCAAAAATAATATAAAAGTGGATAATAAATTCCAATAATGTCCAAAACAGAAGATAATATAGCATGGAGCAACCAAAAATTATAGATACGTTGGAGAAGTATCACTGATCCTCACCGTCGGTCTGTTTATCAGAGGGATCCAAAGGAGATCGCCAACCAGTGGCACCCCAAAGACCCTCCTCAGTACACCAGAGAGGGCAGTGTTGATCCATGGGCATAGACCAACTTAGGCAAAAAGCCTAAGCTTGGGGGACTACGTATTTCTCACCGACATTACATTCATGTTCACACACTCATTCCAATTGTCGGTGCTCATACTTTTTCTTTGTATCATCCATGCTAGTCTATTTTATTTTTAAGCTTTCTTCTTGTGTGTTTGAAAAACCTTTAGAAAAACCAAAAAAATCAGTTGTAGCTTTTAGCTAGTTTACTTTCCATACCGGTAGTAGTAATTAAAAAGAAAACCCAAAAAGAATTCTCGTTCTTCTTTTGCTTGTGGGGAGCTTTCCCGTGAAAATAGTTTTGTTCCTTTTCTTTTTCTTTGGGGGTCGAGAGGAGAAGACCAAGATGAAAATGTTGAGTGGCTCTCATATGCATTATTATTGATCTAACAAAGAGCCCATATTACCTTGTCTCTCTCTTGAGTTGAATGCTTGCAGATCTAGCTTAGTCCAATGCACGTGCACTATTATTATTATCCACACTATTAGGTCGTGCAAGTGAAAGGCAATAATGATGATATATGATGAACTGGTTGAGATGAGAAAAGCTGGTATGAACTCGACCTCTCTTGTTTTTGTAAATATGATTAGTTCATCGTTCCTGATTCAGCCTATTATGAATGAAACATGTTTGCAATGACAATTAGAGATTATAGTTGCTCATGCCATGCTTAAGTAGCTAGGAGTTTACAATGGTTTACCTTGCGTGTCAACATGCTATTAAAATGGTTGTGATGTGGTATGATGGGGTGGTATCCTCCTTTGAACGATTCGAGTGGTTTGACTTGGCACATGTTCACGCATGTAGTTCAAACAAAATCAACATAGCCTCCACAATATTTATGTTCATGGTGAATTATATCCTATTCATGCTTGCATTCAGTGTTGATTAGTTTTGAAGCATGTTCATGACTGTTGTCGCACTCTAGCTGTTCGCTTCCCAGTCTCTTTCTAGCCTTCACTTGTACTAAGCAGGAATATTGTTTGTGCATCCAACTCCATAAACCCCAAAAGTTATTCCATATGAGTCCACCATACATTCCTATATGCGGTATCTACCTTCCGTTCCAAGTAAATTTGTATGTGCCAAACTCTAAACCTTCAAATAAACATTTTGTTTTGTATGCTCGAATAGCTCATGTATCAACTAGGGTTGTCCGTATCTTCCATGCTAGGCGGGTTATTCTCAAGACGAGTGGACTCCGCTCCTCACTCACGAGAAAATGGCTGGTCACCGGGATGCCTAGTCCCATGCTCAAATCAAATCAAAATAATTGCAAACAAAACTCCCCCGGGATTGTTGTTAGTTGGAGGCACCCGTTGTTTCGGGCAAGCCATGGATTGATGCTTGTTGGTGGTGGGGGAGTATGAACTTTGCCATTCTGCTTGGGAACTGATAACCCACAAGTATAGGGGATCAATTGTAGCCTCTTTCGATAATTAAGAGTGTCGAACCCAACGAGGAGCTAAAGGTAGAACAAATATTTCCTCAAGTTCTATCGACCACCGATACAACTCTATGCACGCTTAACGTTTGCTTTACCTAGAACAAGTATGAAACTAGAAGTACTTTGTAGGTGTTGTTGGATAGGTTTGCAAGAATATAAAGAGCACGAAAATAAAAACTAGGGGATGTTTAGATAAAGAAACAATAAAGTTAGTATAGCGAGTGTGGAAAAGTGGTGGTAGGAGTGGCGAAATTGTCCCTAAGCAATTGACTACTTTACTAGACCGATAGCTAGTTTTATGTGGGAGAGGCCACTGCTAGCATGTCATCCCTGACTTGGAATTCTATGCACTTATGATTGGAACTATTAGCAAGCATCCGCAACTACTAACGTTCATTGAGGTAAAACCCAACCATAGCATTAAGATATATTGGCCCCCCTTCAATCCCGTATACATCAATTTCTATGCTAGGTTGAAGCTTCTGTCACTCTTGCCCTCCAATACATAGTCCTATCAACATAAAACTAACCCTATGGTGTGATCCATGCGCGCGCTCATATGATGGGCACCAAAGAACAGCAACATAACCACAAGCAAAATTAAATCAATCATAGTAATTCACCAATCACCAATAGGACAACGAAAATCTACTCAGACATCATAGGATGGCAACACATCATTGGATAATAATATGAAGCATAAAGCACCATGTTCAAGTAGAGGCTACAACGGGTTGTAGGAGAGTGGACCGCTGTAGATATAGGGGGGAAGGTTATGGAGATGTTGGTGAAGATGGCGGAGGTGTTGGTGTAGATTGCGATGATGATGATGGCCCCCGGCGGCGTTCCGGCGCCACGGGAAGCGAGGGGAAGAGAGCCCCCCCTCCTTCTTCTTCTTCCTTGACCTTCTCCCTAGGTGGGAGAAGGGTTTCCCCTCTGGTCCATGGCCTCCATGGAGGCGGAGGGGCGAGAGCCCATCCAAGATTGGATTTGCCTCTCTGTCTCTCTCTGTTTCCGCGTTCCCATATTCTGCCCTTTCACCATTTCTTATATTCCCGGAGATCCGTAACTCCGATTGGGCTGAAATTTTAACACGGTCTCTATCCGGATATTAGCTTTCTTGAGGAGAAGGAAGGGCATCAACCGCCTTACGGGGTGGCCACGAGGGCCCAGGGCACGCCTGACCCCTTGGGGCGCGCCCCCTGCCTCGTGGCCCCCTCGGGCATCATCTCACGTTGATTCTTCTTCCAAAAAATCACATATATTACAAAAAAAATCTCCGTCAGTTTTATACCGTTTGGACTCCGTTTGATATGGATTTACTGCGAAACAAAAAACATGCAACAAATAGGAACTGGCACTGGGCATTGGATCAATATGTTAGTCCCAAAAAATAGTATAAAAAGTTGCCAAAAGTATATGAAAGTTGTATAATATTGGCATGGAAAAATCAAAAATTATATATACGATGGAGACGTATCAGCATCCCCACGCTTATATCATGCTCATCCTCGAGTAGGTAAATGATAAAAAAGATATTTTTTTGATGTGGAATGCTACCTAGCATAATCTTGATCATGTAATCTAATCATGGCATGAATATTAAGACACGAGTGATTCAAAGCAATAGTCTATCATTCGACATTAAGACAATAATACTTCAAGCATACTAACCAAGCAATTATGTCTTATCAAAATAACATGGCCAAAGAAAGCTCATCCCTACAAAATCATATAGTCCGGCTATGCTCCATCTTCACCACACAAAGCATTCAAATCATGCACAACCCCGATGACAAGCCCAGCAATTGGTTCATACTTTTTAACGCGCTTCAGCTTTTTCAACCCTCACGCAATACATGAGCGCAAGCCATGGACATACAACTATGGGTGGAATAGAATATGATGATGGAGGTTTGTGTGAGAAGACAAAAAAGGAGAAAGTCTCACATCAACGCAGCTAATCAACGGGCTATGGAGATGCCCATCAATTGATGTCAATGTGAGGAGTAGGGATTGCCATGCAACGGATGCACTGAGAGCTATAAGTGTATGAAAGCTCAAACTGGAAACTAAGTGGGTGTGCATCCAACTTTCTTGCTCATGAAGGCCTCGGGCATTTGAGGAAGCCCATCATCGGAATATACAAGCCAAGTTCCATAATGAAAAATTCCCACTAGTATATGAAAATGACAAAACAAGAGACTCTCTATCATAAAGATCATGGTGCTACTTTGAAGCACAAGTGTGGAAAAAAGGATAGTAGCATTGCCCCTTTTTTATTTTTATTTTTATTTTTTATTTTTTGGGCCTTCCCTTTTTTTATTTGGCCTTTCTCTTTTTTTGGGGACAATGCTCTATTAATGATGATCATCACACTTCTATTTACTTACAACTCAATATTACAACTCGATGCTAGAACAAAGAAATGACTCTATATGAATGCCTCCGGCGGTGTACCAGGATGTGCAATGATCTAGCATAGCAATGACATCAAAAACGGACAAGCCATGAAAACATCATGCTAGCTATCTTACGATCATGCAAAGCAATATGACAATAAATGCTCAAGTCATGTATATGATGATGATGGAAGTTGCATGGCAATATATCTCGGAATGGCCATGGAAATGCCATGATAGGTAGGTATGGTGGCTATTTTGAGGAAGATATAAGGAAGTTTATGTGTGATAGAGCGTATCGTATCACAAGGTTTGGATGCACCGACGAAGTTTGCACCGACTCTCGAGGTGAGAAAGGGCAATGCACGGTACCAAAGAGGCTAGCAATGATGGAAGGGTGAGAGTGCGTATAATCCATGGACTCAACATTAGTCATAAAGAACTCACATACTTATTGCAAAAGTTTATTAGCCCTCGAAGCAAAGTACTACTACGCATGTCCCTAGGGGAACAGATTGGTAGGAAAAGACCATCGCTCGTCCCCGACCGCCACTCATAAGGAAGACAATCAATAAATACCTCATGCTCCGACTTCGTTACATAACGGTTCACCATACGTGCATGCTACGGGACTTGCAAACCTCAACACAAGTATTTCTCAATTTCACAATTATTGAACTAGCACGACTCTAATATCACCACCTTTATATCGCAAAACTATTGCAAGGAATCAAACATATCATATTCAGTGATCTACAAGTTTTATGTAGGATTTTATGACTAATCATGTGAATGACCAGTTCCTGTCATCTCTCTTAACAGATATAAGTGAAGCAAGAGAGTTTAATTCTTTCTACAAAAGATATGCCCACGCTCTAACAAATATAAGTGAAGCAAAAGAGCATTCTACAAATGGCGGTTTTCTATGTGAAGAGAACAGGCAATCCAAACTTCAAATGATATAAGCGAAGCACATGAAGCATTCTATAAAGCCATACTCAAAAGATTTAAGTGAAGTGCAAAGAGCATTCTATAAATCAACCAAGGACTATCTCATACCAGCATGGTGCATAAAAGAAAAGTGAAAACTAAATGCAAAAGACACTCCAAGATTGCACATATCGCATGAACGAAACGAATCCGAAAACATACCGATACTTGTTGAAGAAAGATGGGATGCCTTTCGGGGCATCCCCAAGCTTAGACGCTTGAGTCTCCTTGAATATTTACTTGGGGTGCCTCGGGAATTCCCAAGCTTGAGCTCTTGCCTCTATTCCTTCTTCTCACATCGAGACCTCCTCGATCTCCGAACACTTCATCCACACAAAACTCAACAGAAAGCTCGGTAAGATCCGTTAGTATAATAAAGTAAATCACTACTCTAAGTACTGTTGTAAACCAATTCATATTTTGTTTTTGCATTGTAGCTACTGTAATATAACTTTCCATGGCTTAATCCACTGATATAAACCTATAGTTTCATCAAAACAAGCAAACTATGCATCAAAAACAGAATCTGTCTAAAACAGAATAGTCTGTAATAAGCTGAACATTAACCATACCTATGGTACTCCAAAAATTCTACAAAAATTAGGAAAAAATAAAAAACTATATATAAAGACAGTGCAAAAAGTTTCAGAACTGTTTGACGTTCCAGTAAAAAATGTAAAATCGCGCATTACAGCCAAAGTTTCTGTCCTGCACCGCACAAACCAACAAGCATCTAAAACATCCTAAAGGAAAACCTTGGCACATTATTTTTATTTTTAAACTTTGTAAAAGCACACAACAGAAATAAATGACTCTCTAAAACTTCCGGGTTGTCCCCCTGGCAATGCTTTCTTTAAATCCATTAAGCTAGGCATATAGTGCTCAAGTAATGAATCCACCCGGATCTCAAGGTATATCAAAGCCAATTTTAATTAACAATGATTTGTGATTTAGTAGTGAGCACAAAGTAACATATAACAAGTAATGACGAAATCTAGCTCTCTTCCTATGCATCGGCATGTCATAAAAGAACAATTCATGCACATCAAGTAAAGGCCAATACATAGCATAAGCAGTTTCTTGCAATTTTATCGTGTGGAAAACATAGAGAGGTGGAGATGTAGTTCCTCTCTCATAATAATTGCAAGTAGGAGCAGAAAGCACATACATATTATATCTATCAAAATCATCATGTGCAATGGTAAAAGGCAACCCATCAATATAATCCTTAATAAGGGCAAACTTCTCCGATATAGTGTAGTCGGGAGAATTCAAAAAGATAATAGGACTATCATGCGTGGGTGCAATAGCAACAATTTCATGTTTAACATAAGGAACTATAGCAAGTTCATCTCCATAAGCATAATTCATATTGG
Source organism: Triticum urartu (assembly GCF_003073215.2). Taxonomy (NCBI): domain Eukaryota; kingdom Viridiplantae; phylum Streptophyta; class Magnoliopsida; order Poales; family Poaceae; genus Triticum; species Triticum urartu. The sequence goes on along the minus strand of NC_053025.1, from coordinate 441,447,183 downwards.
CATCTTGGCCAAAAGCATAGCAAGCATCATCAAAAATGTATATTTCAAAAGAATCAACGGGATCATAATAGTTATCATAGCAATCATCCTTCGGTAAGCACGAAGGGATACTAAACAATGTATGAGTTGAAGAGTTACTCTCATTAGAAGGTTGGCACGGGTGATCAATCCGCTCTTCCTCCTTTTGTTCTTCGCTCTCCTCATCATCTTTTTCATCCAATGAGCTCACAGTTTCATCAATTTCTTCTTCCATAGTCTCCTGCAAAATATTAATCTCTTCTTGGACAGCGGAGACTCTCTCGATAAAATCATCAATGTCGGAATTGAATAATAATCCTCATAGCAATATTTAAGGATAGCTAAATTTTCAGGTCTATAAACCGAATCATCAAAATTTTCACACTCTTTAAACAAAGATTCAATTTCATAAGCACCCATAAAAGCAACAAATTCTTCTATTTGTTCCACAGTAATCATATATACCATTAGCATAAGATGCCAAGGTTTTATCATCATTAAATTTGCATGAAAAGGAAGGTGTGGAGCCTTCATCCTAGAGCAACAAGTATAATTATATCTCAAGCATAGTTCCCGAGCATACCAATGCAACATATGAATTTTATCCCATAATAGTTTCCCTTTTTGAGTCAAGCGATAATCCCTAAAGTATTCACGTTGATACAACGTGTCTACCATTACATAATTGAATGGGGTTTTCTCAGGATTATCAAAGTAGTACATAATATTTGTCACATAACCAGCATCGAGGGTTTTAGGAGGTTCCCAATCTCCATGAGTAGCAGGTACACCTAATTTTTTTGGTATTTCGTCTTCCATATCCATAACTAAAGATATAGAACAACTTAGAACAGCAAATAAAAATTACTTGGTGATAAAGCAAACAAGAACACACGAGAATATTCACCCCACACTATTGCTCCCTGGCAGCGGCGCCAGAAAAAGGTCTTGATAACCCACAAGTATAGGGGATCAATTGTAGCCTCTTCGATAAGTAAGAGTGTCGAACCCAACGAAGAGCTAAAAGTAGAACAAATATTCCCTCAAGTTCTATCGACCACCGATACAAATGTACGCACGCTTAACATTCGCTTTACCTAGAATAAGTATGAAACTAGAAGTACTTTGTCGGTGTTGTTGGATAGGTTTGCAAGAATATAAAGAGCACGAAAATAAAAACTAGGGGCTGTTTAGATAAAGAAACAATAAAGTTAGTATAGCGAGTGTGGAAAAGTGGTGGTAGGAGTTGTGAAATTGTCCCTAAGCAATTGACTACTTTACTAGATCGATAGCAAGTTTTATGTGGGAGAGGCCACTGCTAGCATGTCATCCCTGACTTGGAATTCTATACACTTATGATTGGAACTATTAGAAAGAATCCGCAACTACTAACGTTCATTAAGGTAAAACCCAACCATAGCATTAAGATATATTTGTCCCCCTTCAATCCCGTATGCATCAATTTCTATGCTAGGTTGAAGCTTCTGTCACTCTTGCCCTGCAATACATAGTCCTACCAACATACAACTAACCCTATGGTGTGATCCAGCGCGCGCTCATATGATGGGCACCAAAGGACAACAGCATAACCACAAGCAAATTAAATCAATCATAGTAATTCACCAGTCACCGATAGGACAACGAAAATCTACTCAGACATCATAGGGATGGCAACACATCATTGGATAATAATATGAAGCATAAAGCACCATGTTGAAGTAGAGGGTATAGCGGGTTGTGGGAGACTGGGCCGCTGTAGATAGAGGGGGGAAGGTGATGGAGATGTTGGTGTAGATTGCGGTGATGATGATGGCCCCCGGCGGCGTTCCGGCGCCACCGGGAGCGAGGGGAAGAGAGCCCCCCCTCCGTCTTCTTCTTCCTTGACCTTCTCCACAGGTGGGAGAAGGGTTTCCCCTCTGCTCCATGGCCTCCATGGAGGTGGAGGAGCGAGAGCCCCACTGAGATTGGATATGTCTCTCTGTCTCTCTCTATTTTTGTGTTCCCAGATTCTGCCCTTTCACCGTTTCTTATATTCCCGGAGATCCGTAACTCCGATTGGGCTAAAATTTTAACACGATCTCTATTCGGATATTAGCTTTCTTGCGGCAAAAGAAGGGCATCAGCTGCCTTACGGAGTGGCCACGAGGGCCCAGGGAGCGCCTGACCCCCTGGGGCGCGCCCCCTGCCTCATGGCCCCCTCGGGCATCGTCTCGTGTTGATTCTTATTCCAAAAAATCACATATATTACAAAAAGAATCTCCGTCAGTTTTTATCCCGTTTGGACTCCGTTTGATATGGATTTACTGCGAAACAAAAAACATGCAAGAAACAAGAACTGGCACTGGGCACCGCATCAATATGTTAGTCCCAAAAAATAGTATAAAAAGTTGCCAAAAGTATATGAAAGTTGTATAATATTGGCATGGAACAATCAAAAATTATAGATACGACGGAGACGTATCAGGAACCGCCTATAATGTGTGTAGCATGGAAGATATCGAGATCTCTCGGTTGTGATGTTGACAATGAATGTACACCACTCAAAATATTATTCATTTCTATTTCAAAATCGAGCTCTGGCACCTCTACAAATCCCTTCTTCCCTCTGCGAAGGGCCTATCCATTTACTTTTATGTTGAGTCATCATCCTCTTATTAAAAAGCACCAGTTGGAGAGCACCGCTGTCATTTGCATGTATTATTGTTAGTTTACATTGAGTATGACTGGATATCTTTTACCATGAATTACAATTTCCAGTCAGCCCTTGATCTTCAGAGGTGCTCTGCATTTATGTTTTGTGGTCTCAGAAAGGGCTAGCGAGATACCATCTTGTTATATCATATTATGGTTGTTTTGAGAAAGTGTTGTCATCGAGATTTATTATTATTGCTCGCTAGTTGATTATGCCATTGATATGAGTAAACATGAGACCTAAATGTTATTGTGAATATGGTTAGTTCATAATCTTTGCTGAAAACTTGAATGCTGGCTTTATATATTCACAACAACAAGAGCAAATAGAGTTTGTAAAATTTTTTCTTGATCACTTTCAGTTTGTCAACTGAATTGCTTGAGGACAAGCAAAGGTTTAAGCTTGGGGGAGTTGATACGTCTCCAACGTATCTACTTTTTCAAACACTTTTGCCCTTGTTTTGGACTCTAACTTGCATGATTTGAACGGAACTAACCCGGACTGACGCTGTTTTCAGCAGAATTGCCATTGTGTTATTTTTGTGCAGAAATAAAAGTTCTTGGAATGAACTGAAAATCAATGGAGATTATTTTCGGAATATATAAAAATACTGGCGAAAGAATCAATGCCAGGGGGCCACACCCTGTCCATGAGGGTGGGGGCGTGCCTACCTCCCTGGGCGTGCCCCCCTGCTTCGTGGGCCCCCTGGTGCTCCTCCGACCTCAACTCCAACTCTATATATTCGTGTTCGGGGAGAAAAAAACTAGAGAGAAGGATTCATCGCGTTTTATGATACAAAGCCGCCGCCAAGCCCTAATCTCTCTTGGGAGGGCTGATCTGGAGTCCGTTCGGGGCTCCAGAGAGGGGAATCCGTCGCCATCATCATCATGAGCCTTCCTCCATCACCAATTTCATGATGCTCACCGCCGTGCGTGAGTAATTCCATCGTAGGCTTGCTGGACGGTGATGGCTTGGATGAGATTTATCATGTAATCGAGTTAGTTTTGTTAGCGTTTGATCCCTAGTATCCATTATGTTCTGAGATTGATGTTGCTATGACTTTGCTATGCTTAATGCTTGTCACTAGGGCCCGAGTGCCATGATTTCAGATCTAAACCTATTATGTTTTCATGAATATATGTGAGTTCTTGATCCTATCCTCCAAGTCTATAGTCACCTATTATGTGTTATGATCCATTAACCCCGAAGTGACAATAATCGGGATACTTACCGGTGATGACCGTAGTTTGAGGAGTTCATGTATTCACTATGTGTTAATGCTTTGGTCTGGTACTCTATTAAAAGGAGGCCTTAATATCCTTTAGTTTCCAATAGGAACCCGCTGCCACGGGAGGGTAGGACAAAAGATGTCATGCAAGTTCTTTTCCATAAGCACGTATGACTATATTCGAAATACATGCCTACATTACATTGATGAACTGGAACTAGTTCCGTGTCACCCTATGTTATAACCATTGCATGAGGAATCGCATCCGACATAATTATCCATCACTGATCCATTGCCTATGAGCTTTTCATATATTGTTCTTCACTTATTTACTTTCCGTTGCTACTGTTACAATCACTATAAAACCAAAACTGCTACTGGTACTTTTGCCACTGTTACCACTACTATCATATTACTTTGCTACTAAATACCTTGCTGCAGATATTAAGTTTCCAGGTGTGGTTGAATTGACAACTTAGCTGCTAATACTTGAGAATATTCTTTGGATCCCCTTGTGTCGAATCAATAAATTTGGGTTGCATACTCTACCCTCGAAAACTGTTGCGGTCCCCTATACTTGTGGGTTATCACGCCATAGCCCATCGGTGGTTTTGTTCCGTTGACCTTGCTCGTGATAGAGAATGTGACATACGAACGACGTACGAACGATATAATTGAGGTAGGGGTAGAGTTATATAGATTAGTACCACCTTGGATATAGAAAAAATATGGGCAAAGTGGACCGACGACGGATGAAAAATGGACGAAATTACGGTGGTATGAAGCGATAGCTGCTTTATTATTAGGTAAAGATGGTGCGTTCTATGATGTCTCTTACCGATTTACCACTATCGTTTTGGGGTTATGCATTAGAGACAGCTGCATTCACATTAAATAGGGCACCATCTAAATCCGTTGAGACGACACCGTATGAACTGTGGTTTGGTAAGAAACCTAGGCTATCATTTATTAATGTTTGGGGATACGATGCTTATGTCAAAAGGATTCAGCCAGATACGCTCGAACCCAAATTGAAGAAGTACGTCTTCATAGGATACCCTAAAGAAACTATTGGGTACACCTCGTACCATAGATCCGAAGGAAAGATCTTTGTTGCTAGGAATGGGTCCTTTCTTGAGAAGGAGTTTCTCTCAAAAGAAGTGAGTGGGAGGAAAGTAGAACTTGATAAGATAAGTGTACCTTCTCTAGAATTGGAGAGTAGCACATTAGAGAAATCCATTCCTGTGATGCCTACACAAATTAGAGAGGAAGCTAATGATGATGATCATGAAACTTCGGATCAAGTTACTACTGGACTTCCTAGGTCGAACAGAGCACGTTCCGCACCAGAGTAGTACGGTAATCCTGTCCTAGAAGTCAATTTAATTGACCATGGAGAACCTATGAACTATGAAGAAGCTATGATGAGCCCAGATTCCGACAGATGCCTTGAGGCCATGAAATCTGAGATAGGTGAGAACAAAGTATGGACTTTGGTGGACTTGCCCGATGATCGGCAAGCCATAGAGAATAAATGGATCTTCAAGAAGAAGACTGACACTGATGGTAATGTTACTGTCTACAAAGCTCGACTAGTCGCAAAAGGTTTTCGACAAGTTCAAGGGGTTGACTACAATGAGACTTTCTCACCCGTAGTGATGCTTAAGTCTGTATGAATCATGTTAAGCAATTGCCACATTTTATGATTATGAAATCAGACAAATGGATGTCAAAACTGTATTCCTTAAATGGATATCTCAAATAAGAGTTATATATGATGCAACCAGAAGGCTATGTCGATCCTAAAGGTGCTAACAAAGTGTGCAAGCTCCAGCGATCCATCTATGGACTGGTGCAAGCATCTCGGAGTTGGAATATACGCTTTGATGAGGTGATCAAAGCATATGGTTTTATAGAGACTTATGGTGAAGCCTGTATTTACAAGAAAGTGAGTGGGAGCTCTGTAGCATTTCTGATATTATATGTGGATGACATATGTTGGTCAAAATGATATAGAATTTATGGATAGCATAAAAGATACTTGACTAAGAATTTTTCAATGAAAGACCTCGGTGAAGCTGCTTATATATTGGGCATCAAGATCTATAGAGATAGATCAAGACGCTTGATAGGACTTTCACAAAGCACGTACCTTAATAAAGTTTTGAAGAAGTTCAAAATGGATCAATCAAAGAAAGGGTTCTTGCTTGTGTTACAAGGTGTGAAGTTGAGTAACACTCAAAACCCGACCACGACAGAATATATAGAGAGAATGAAATTCATTCCCTATGCCATAGTCATAGGTTCTATATAGTATGCCACGCTGTGTACCAAACCTGTTGTATGCCTTGCCATGAGTTTGGCAAGGGGGTAAAATAGTGATCCAGGAGTAGATCACTAGACAATGGTTAAAATTATCCTTATGTACCTAAAGAGGACTAAGGAAATATTTCTCAGTTATGGAGGTGATAAAGAGTTCGTCATAAAGAGTTACATGGGTGCAAGCTTTGACACCGATCTGGATGACTCTGAGTCTCGGTCTGGACACATATTGAAACCGGGAGCAATTAGCTAGAGCAGCTCCATGCAGAGCATGGTAGACATAGAAATTTGCAAAATACGTACGGATTTGAATATGACAAACCCGTTGACTAAACCTCTCTCACAAGCAAAACATGATCACTCCTTAGTACTCTTTGGGTGTTAATCACATGGTGATGTGAACTAGATTATTGACTCTAGTAGACTCTTTGGGTGTTGGTCACATGGCGATGTGAACTATGGGTGTTAAATCACATGGTGATGTGAACTAGATTATTGACTCTAGTGCAAGTGGGAGACTGAAGGAAATATGCCCTAGAGGCAATAATAAATTTGTTATTTTATATTTCCTTATTCATGATAAAGGTTTATTATTCATGCTAGAATTGTATTGATCAGAAACCTAAATACATGTGTTAATACATAAACAAATATTGTGTCCCTAGTGAGCCTCTACTAGACTAGCTCGTTGATGAAAGATGGTTAAGGTTTCCTAACCATGAACATGTGTTGTCATTTGATAATGGGATCACATCATTAGGAGAATGATGTGATGGACAAGACCCATCTGTTAGCTTAGCATATTGATCGTTCAGCTTATTGCTATTGATTTCTTCATGTCAAATACATATTCCTTCGACTATGAGATTATGAAACTCCCGGATACCAGAGGAATACCTTGTGTGCTATCAAACATCACAACATAACTGGGTGGTCGTAAAGATGCTCTACAGGTATCTCCGAAGGTGTTTGTTGAGTTGGCATAGATCGAGATTAGGATTTGTCACTCCGAGTATCGGAGAGGTATCTCTGGGCCCTCTCGGTAATACACATCCTAAGCTTGCAAGCAAATGACTAAAGAGTTAGTCACAACGTGATGTATTACAGAACGAGTAAAGAGACTTGCCGGTAATGAGATTGAACTAGGTATGAAGATATTGATGATCAAATCTCGGGCAAGTAACATACCAATGTACAAAGGGAATTACGTATGTTGTCATAATAGTTCGACCGATAAAGATCTTAGCAGAATATGTAGGAGCCAATATGAGCATCTAGGTTCCTCTATTGGTTCTTGACTGGAGAGGTGTCTCAGTCATGTCTACATACTTCTCGAACCCATATGGTCTGCACGCTTAACATTCGTTGACGATATAGTGTTATATGAGTTATATATTTTGGTGACTGAATGTTGTTCGGAGTCCTGGATGAGATCACGGACATAAAGAGGAGTCTCGAAATGGTCGAGAGGTAAATATTGATATATAGGACGATGGTATTTGGACACGAAAGTGTTTCGAGACACACCGGGAAGGAATCGGGTCACTGGAAGGGGTTCCGGGCACCCCTGGCAAGTTATGGGCCTTATGGGCCAAAGGAGGGGACAGACCAGCCCACAAGGGGGCTGGTGCGCCCTATCCCTTGTTCAGCCAGCCCTAGGAAAGGAAAAGGGGGAGGGCTAGCCGCTCCTGCCTTTCCCTCTCATGGGGAACGCCACTGCTACCTCTTGAGCTTGCATTGGTTTTTCCCTTGAAGAGGAAAGGGTGATGCAGCAAAGTAGAGTAAGTATTTCCCTTAGTTTTTAGAACCAAGGTATCAATCTAGTAGGAGACAACGCGACAAGCCACCGAATACCTGCACAAACAAACACCAACTTGCACCCAACGCGAAAAAGGGGTTGTCAATCCCTTCTCGGTTACTTGCAAAGTGAGATCTGATATAGATGGATAAATGGTAAAGTAATATTTTTCGTATTTTTGGTTTATGGAACAGAAAGTAAAATATTGCAAAAAAGTAAATTAGAAACTAAAGTTATAGATCAGAAACTTATATGATGGAAAATAGACCCGAGGGCCATAGGTTTCACTAGAAGCTTCTCTCAAGATAGAAATTATTACGGTGGGTGAACAAATTACTGCCGAGCAATTGATAGAAATGCGCAAAGTTATCACTACTACAGGATGGTCCAAACGCGACAGTACGATCAGAGACCCTTCGACAAAACTATGTGCGATGCCATAATCACAAACGGTGGTGTAAAAAACCCATCAAAAGGTGCAAAACGTTTGCGATGACGGATTCATCAAACACGGTTCAGATTTTAGTTCTGTGTGCGATGCAGGGGATACGATTCAGTTCAATTAACTGTTTGCGATGTTGAGGAACAAAAGAAACAGGCAGGCAGATGAAGGTGTGTGTGATATGCAACATACGGTTCACAAGGATGAAATGTGTTTGATTAGGCAACACAATGGAAACGGTTCAACTTAACAAGATGTGTGTGACACACGACAAACATGTCCGTAATTGGAAATGTGTGCGAAGACCAACAATAACACAGACGATTGATGCTAATAAGCCGTGTTATTTGCTTTGTCTACAGAAGAATGACATGTGTATATATATATAACTGAAATAAACATCCAATTACATAAGTGACTATACAGATAATTCCCACACACCTCAATAAACAATTGCATGCATTCTAAAGTAGGAGAAACGATCGTATAGTCATCTACTTCTTGTGACGCTCCCGCCACTGCTCTATGGCTCGATCCCTTGTCTGGGGCAGGAAGAAGACACTTTCTCATGTCAACGATCTGCCTATACATCTCGTAGCTTGTGTACGTGTCCTTGGCCGTGTACTTGACATGTTGTTCATCCAGTCTCTCATGCCACACAGTGTGCCAGGCGTTCTTGTCCTTCTTGCTCTCATTCTTCATCTTCCTGCAGTAGGGTCCGATGATGGCCGAGGCGAGGTTAACCAGGGAGTTTAGTTTGTTTTTGTCGCTGCCCCAGACCTTGTAGTGGTGCTGGACGTTGACAAGATTCGGGCATTTCAAGCCCGAAACATTGAGTGCTTTTAGATCGTTGGTGGTGTCCACCGTAGCGAAACTGTAGTCGGAGCTGTTGATAAACCTGGAGAAACACTCGCAAGGCCTTGTGGCAAGGTGTTAATGGTAGACAAGGACGTCATGTCGGACGCACAACTGGGTGACGGCAACTTTCTGATCGTGCCCGACACGACCGATAGTGTACTCGAGGTCGAATCCGGCCACTTGGTACTTGTCCTCGGCAAGGAATTGCTCCATAGTTTGGATGGAGTTCTCCACCGAGATCGGATCGTTCATGTACACCACCGAGAGGGCCTTCCCCCTCACGTGGTTGTCCACTACGTGATGCGTGGTGAACTACCCGCCGTTGTCATCGGCGCCCGCTGGGAGCGCCATTGGAGCCACGAGGATTGTGATTGAACTGTTGGATGTCCTCTCTGTATGTGTCGTCGTGGGTGTGCTTATTGTGTCGTGTGACGCGAGAGATGAAGGTAAATGGCCACAGGAATAAATGGGGGCCGCGCGGCCTGGATTCTCTACGCGTCCGCATGATAGTTTTTGCAGTGGGTAACTGCATTGTCGCGCCGCGCCCGTCGCAACCGCATGCACACGAACGTGCATGATCGTGCACCGGCCCCAAATACTGGTAGCGCGCGTGGAGGGACGAGGGCAGAGCACCCGGAGGGACGCGAGAGCAGAGCGTGCCGCGGCCGCCTCAACCGCAAGCAACCACACGCATAGAGTAGTTGAACACACATGAAATGGTCGCGTACAAGCCGACCGACAGTTGCCTCGCTGCGTAGAGAGCGGTCATGTGCTACTACCTCCGTCTTAGTCTATAGTACCCTTTATATTCTGTGCCATACTTTGCCCTCAAATTTAACCAACAAAATGTTAATGCATGTTATAAAAATTATATAACTGGAAACTATGTTCAAATACAAATCCAACTATATAATCTTTGGCGACATGCATTAGTATTTTATTAGTTAAATCATACTTATAAACCAGGATAGGGGTATAGTAGGTGATTAAATCACAAACGTTTTTTCTATTAAACATATGTGCAGGTGGCCTTTCGTCCTCCTCTCGCATGTCTTGTCACCCCGCTGCAGACGGCTTGCAGCGCAAGCTTGCGCAGCACGCGGGGGCATTCTTTTGGCCAAACGGCGGCGCCAATGAATCGTCGATGAGCCCATTCCCGCGCAACCTTGCAGGTTCCCGCGCAAGCTTCCTGTCTGACTCGGTGAAATCCCCCAAAATCCCAATGCTTACCGGCCTGCTATATAAACCCTCACGGCAGGCGAGTCCCACGTCGCATTTCCCCCTCTGTCTGTGTCAAAACCGGTGGATCTCGGGTAGGGGGCCCCGAACTGTGCGTCTAAGGCGGATGGTAACAGGAGGCAGGGGACACGATGTTTTACCCAGGTTTGGGCCCTCTTGATGGAGGTAAAACCCAACGTCCTGCTTGATTATTCTTGATAATATGAGTAGTACAAGAGTTGATCTACCACGAGATCAGAGAGGCTAAACCCTAGAAACTAGCCTATGGTATGATTATATGTTGTCCTACGGACTAAAACCCTCCGGCTTATATAGACACCGGAGGGGGCTAGGGTTACACAGAGTCGGTTACAAGGAAGGAGATCAACATGTCCGTATTGCCAAGCTTGCCTTCCACGCCAAGGAGAGTCCCATCCGGACACGGGACGAAGTCTTCAATCTTGTATTTTCATAGTCCAACAGTCCAGACAAAGGATATAATCCGGCTGTCCGGATACCCCCTAATCCAGGACTCCCTCAGTAGCCCCTAAACCAGGCTTCAATGACGATGAGTCCGGCACGCAGATTGTCTTCGACATTGCAAGGCGGGTTCCTCCTCCGAATACTTCATAGAAGATTTTGAACACGAGGATCGTGTCCGGCTCTGCAAAATAAGTTCCACATATCACCGTAGAGGGAATAATATTTACACAAGTCTAATATGCTGACGTTCCCCGTAGTGTGACATCACACCACGGCCAGGTCTTTATTCAAATCGTTTCTCATAACCTGTCTTAGTGTGTTTCGCGAGGCGGTTTCCTTGGCACGTCTTGTCGAAGCAGAGATCGTGTTTCCTTATTACGGGATTCCCATTAATACGAACATGGGTGACCCAACCGCGCCATCAATTACAGCGCTTGGGGGATAAGCAAGTTTTACCAGGCTGGTGGGGGCGCATAGTTTTGTCCGCCCTTATAAAGGGATAAGGTCTCACCTTTTTCTACCCACACCTTCTTCCTCCTTGCTCATCCATTCTCGCGCACTCGAGCTCCAGTGCCCAAGTCCACATCTTCTCCTCAACTCTCTCCAAACATGTCCGGAGCGGGAGGCAAGTGGATGGCCTCCTCCGTCACGGAGGGACACATCAAAAAACTACGTGGAGCCAGATACTTAGCCGCGGATATCGCGCACCGGGTGCCAGCCGCGGGGCAGATCGTCCCTACCCCGGAACCTCACGAAAGGGTGGTTTTCCTCCCCCACTTCGTCCGCAGACTGGGGTTTCCCGTCCATCCATTCGTCCGCGGCCTTATGTTCTATTATGGGCTGGACTTTCATGATCTGGCCCCGAATTTCATCCTTAACATCTCGGCGTTCATCGTCGTGTGCGAGGCCTTTCTCCGCATCCGGCCCCACTTCGGCCTATGGCTGAAGACCTTCAATATCAAGCCGAAGGTAGTAGGCGGCCAACAAGCGGAATGCGGCAGAGCCATGGTGGGCAAAATGACCAACGTTACATGGCTCGAGGGCTCCTTCATGGAGACCATAAAGGGGTGGCAATCGGGGTGGTTCTACATCACCGAGCCGCGCAACACCAATTGGTTGGCGGCCCCCGAGTTTCGATCCGGAATCCCCATGCGGCTCACTTCCTGGAAGGAGAAGGGCCTGCCTTGGGGCTCATCGGTGGAGCTGGGCGGACTCCAGAAGTGTATTCAGAACATGACAAGCAAGAAACTTAAGCTTGTCAACATAGTCCAGGTCATGCTGTTCCACCGGATCCTCCCGTGTCAACAACGGGCTTTCAACTTATGGGAGTTCGACCCAGTCCAGCACCAGACTCTGCGCGAGCTCTTCGACACGACGCATAAGGACGTCTGGAAGGTGCTGTTCAAAGGCGCCGAGGTCCCCCCTTCTCTTACCAAGGACCGTGGGCTAAGCAACGAAGCGCCCTGCGAATCCGGTAAGCTCTGTACACCGGGTAGGGTATTTATTTCCCATAGCTTAACCATGTGCGGGGTTTGAGCTCCCATGCCTTTGACATGACTGGGTGGAGACATCAGAGCGGATTAAATGTTCGGCCCCTCTGCCCGAAGACCCTGCAGACGCTCTCCTGACGGAGATGCGGACTCCAGCTCCTTATGAGGTGCCGGAGAAGACCAAGAAGAAGGCCACGGGAACCCGAAAGAGTTCACGGCGCCAGGTGGTATCGGACACATCATCTGATAACTCCGAGACGCACTCCTCCCATGAAAATGAGGAGAAGGAAGATGAAGATTCTCCCCCTCCAGCCGCGGAAGAAAAGAAAAGGAAGGTCGCCCCAACCGGGGAGGCCGAAGGGTGCAAGAAGGGAAGGACTCTCCTTCCGGACTGCTCCACCACCGCCGTTGATGGCGAAGACGAATGGCTGCTCAAGGCTAAGCCCCTGGCGAAGTCGTAAGTATTCGGATACCAGAGTAACTCATAGCATACTTTTGTTGCACTGCTTCTCCTAACGTCGAATATGATTATGCAGTCCGCCCTAAGCCCGTATCGACGTATCCTCATCAGACGGTTCCTTGGACTCGTCGGACATGAATAGTGATACACTTCCAACCGCCTCCTCTCCTTGCTCGATGGACAATGCCGAGGTATTGTCTCAAGGGGCACCGACCCGGGGGGAGATAGTCCCGAAGGCGCCTCAAGGCGACCTTCCGGACTCCAAGAGCAAAGGGAGCAAGGCTCCCAGGGGCTCCAAGTTCGGCCCTCACCCGAACACCACGCCGGAACCTCCAGTGGTTCCGGACTCGGGCAGGCGGCCCCCTTCCAAGAGGGGCAAGCCGTCTGTGCCAGTGACCTCTGTCCATCCAGAGGCACCGGACGACCTGCTGGGAGTGCTTCGCGGCGCTTCCATCGATGAAGAGCACCGCACTATTATGAGTGCGGTGATCAAGAAGGTTCAGTCCACCAAGAGTGGACTGACTGAAGCCCGTGCCAGCCTTCTAACAGGCTTTGAGGTAAGTATTTAAAATATAGGAAAAAATATTACCGCATAGACAGTAGCCCCTGATGCTCTGTTTGGTGTTCACAAAGAAAAGCCGAATAGAGGATCAAATAATATCTGCAGGAGTCTAATATAAGTATGTCTGTATGCATATGCAGGCTTCGTTGCTGACCTGTGCCGCACTAACTGCGGAGGTCGCCGCACTGAAGCAGAACCTCGAGCGGTTCGAGAAAGAGCTCGGCCTTGCCAAGAGGCATCTCGAGGAGAACAAAGGTAAGTAATACCTTGTCTATATAAAAAAGAAAATGTGGTTGCGAAATGACAGGATCATCATGAATGTGCCAGGGGCCACGACCGAAGTGGCGACCCTGAAGCAAGTGTTGTCCGAGGCCGAAAACAAAGCGGCCAAGGAGCGTACCGAGCGGGAGAAACAAGAGGCACGGGTGGGCGAGGTGCAGCAAGAGCTCCAGGCTCTCATGAAGAAACACGAGACTTTGGAGCTTGACTCGAAGACGCAAGAGTCCGAGCTTGCTGCGGCCCTCGAGAGCACAAAGCATGCCAAGGCTGAAGCCCAAAAGGCCCTCCAGGAAATTGAGGCGATGAGGAAGATAGCGGCGGGTAAGGTATTCAGTATGTAAAGCAAGCATGTGAAAGTAAATTACTTGTTACTTACCCGAGTCCGGAGCTCTCTAGGAGCATTCGTAGATTTGCCCCGCAGCGTGTCGGATGCCATGAAATATAACCAGGCCGAGGAGGGAAGCTCGACGGAGAAGTTGTTCTGGTCTCAGTATACCGGGACCGAACACCCGATGCCTATGAGCGACCAGCTGAAGCAACTAGTCGAGCTACACAAGGCGGCCGAACGGGCCATGAGGGGCCTTATAGTCCGGATGTGGCCTGACGACTCCCTTCCCAACAGTTACTTCGTCCTGGTGAGGCGGCTTGTGGATGCCTGCCCCTGGCTGGAAGTCATCAAGCGGTCCGTCTGCATCAAAGGTGCACTGGGCCAAGATGGACGCCGAGAAGCTGGTGAAGGAGGGGCCGCCGCAGGGCAAGGAGCATCGCCACCCTGAAATGTATTATGAGGGTGTCCTGAAGGGTGCCCGTCTTGTGGCAGACGAGTGTGCGAAGGATGTAATTTTTGAATGAACTTGCTTGTGTGATCCTGTATTATGAAAACTTGTTCATATGCGCTATGCAATGCTTGTTTGAATTTAAAATATTACCTTCTGTGCGGCTGTTTATTAAATCTGAGAGATGGCCAGTCGTCAGCTTCTGCCCCCATGCCCTGAGTGCTGGGGTGTTCGGGATAAATCTGAGCACTCCTTTTCCCGTTGATGGGTCCTTCGAGGGAGGTGCTTAGCACAACGAACAAGGCAATCGGACTATAATGCTTTATCACTCTCACTTAGCCATAGAAGTCTACAATTTTAAATTTTGGAGAAGCCCCTAGTATTCGGAAGGCCGAATTCGGGGCGCTATACACGCCTTAAGCCGGACAAAGCCGACCCCTCGCTCTAAGAGGCATAAGTCTTTAGGGACTCGAGACCTCTCGAACAGCGACCAGCTCTCGCCTTATCATGACAGTCTGTTTTAGCTTTCTCTACTGAGGTGCTTGCCCAGATGAACTGGGGCACAATCGCAGTAGTTCTCCCAGTGCTACCTTAAACGATATAGCGGAACGTAAGGTACCAAAACATGGGAGCTGGGCAAACCCAACTATTGACCCAAGACATGATTCGGAGCTGATGCATATAATGCTATAAGTTCGGGGTGCCGCACTGTTAAAAGTGTTCGGACTTCTCATGCCGTATTATGGGGTACGCTTAAGCCCCTGGCATATTGGCCGTACCAAAGTGTACGGGTGCTGAATGTTGTGAATGAACATATATATATATATAAAAGGAATAGAGAATGCGGTAATAGTCTAGTGCTATGCATTGTTTATTCAAAAAGGAGCGTCGAAGCAGAATGATACGAGTAGTGCGATAAGAAAAAAGTAGGACTATTTGAGATGTCCCCTCCAAGGGCAACCTAAGGAATGGTATTTAAAGTAAGTATTTCACTCGTTATCAGAGACCACCTGGGAGTTCCGTGGTGCGATGTAGCTTTCTGCCTCCTTGGTTGTTGCATCGTGTGTCTGGCAATCATACTACCGGACGGGGTTTCCAGAGATTAAAGTCCTGAAAGAGAGAAAAATAACAAAGCAGGAAGCCCCTAGTGTGGCTGAGCCGCATCTTGGGGCGTGCCGTAGTCGTGCCCCCTCCCCACCTGTGCCCATGGTATTTTCAATGCGTAATTATGTACGCGTGGCACGGATTTCACCGTTTGGCTGGGACTGGGGTGGGGGCCGCATTGCTATGCAAGCTCGAAACGTGCCGGACGGTCTTGTTGCCGATTACTCCGGGCGCACTTGAAGGTGTCCGGGTCTTTAATCACCGAACTACTGGATTGCCTTAAGAGGCTGCTTTGCACTTCTGCTGTGAGGGCCACAGTGTGCTCCTCTGTGCGGAGAGAGCGCTCTGTGTTTCCAATGACTGTGATGACCCCCCAAGGTCCTGGCATCTTGAGCTTGAGATATGCATAGTGCGGTACCGCATTGAATCTCGCAAATGCGGTTCGCCGAGCAGTGCATGATAGCCGCTGCGGAACAGGACCATATCGAAGATTAACTCCTCGCTTAGGAAGTTATCCGGGGATCCAAAGACCACTTCCAGTGTGACTGAGCCTGTGCAATGGGCCTCTACACCTGGTATGACGCCTTTTAAGGTCATTTTTGTGGGTTTGACCCTTGAGGGGTCTATACCCATTTTGCACACTGTGTCCTGATAAAGCAGGTTCAGGCTGCTGCCGCCATCCATAAGGACTCGAGTGAGGTGAAATCCGTCGATGATTGGGTCTAAGACCAGTGCGGCGAATCTGCCATGACGGATACTAGTGGGATGGTCCCTGCTATCGAAGGTGATCGGACAGGAGGACCATGGGTTGAACTCTGGGGTGACTGGCTCCAACGCATATACATCCCTTAACGCACGCTTCCGCTCCCTCTTGGGGATGTGGGTTGCATATATCATGTTCACCGTCCGCACTTGTAGGGGGAACCTCTTCTGCCCTCCGGTGTTCGGCTGCCGGGGCTCCTCCTCGTCATCTCTATGTAGCCCCTTATCTTTGTTTTCGGCGTTTAACTTGCCGGCCTGCTTGAACACCCAATATTCCCTGTTGGTGTAGTTGGCTGGCTTGTCGGGGGTGCCATGTATTTGTCACGAGCGATCAAGTATATGGTCCAAACTAGACGGGCCCGGAGTGCTTCTTTTGAATGGCTTTTTTCGCTGACCAGGTTTAGAGCCTCTGAATCCAGCATTGACTGTCGTATCCTCGGTATTGTCGCTATTGACGTGGCGCTTATGTTTGTTGCGACGTGACCTGCCATTGCTATCCTTGGTATCTGAAGTACCATGGTTCTTTGATATGTTATTGCTGTGAGCCAGCCAGCTGTCTTCTCCCCCGCAAAAGCGGGTCATGAGTGTCGTGAGGGCTGCCATAGATTTCGGCTTTTCCTGGCCAAGGTGCCGGGCGAGCCACTTGTCGCAGATGTTGTGCTTAAAAGCTGCTAGGGCCTCTGCATCCGGACAGTCGACGATTTGATTTTTCTTTGTCAGGAACCGTGTCCAGAATTGCCTGGCCGATTCCTCTCGCTGCTGAATTATGTGGCTCAAGTCATCGGCATCTGGTGGTCGCACATAAGTGCCCTAGAAGTTGTCGACGAATGCGGCTTCCAGATCTTCCCAACAGCCAATGGATTCTACTGGCAAACTGTTGAGCCAATGCCGAGCTGGTCCTTTGAGCTTGAGCGGGAGATATTTGATGGCATGTAGATCGTCACCGCGGGCCATGTGGATGTGCAGGAGGAAGTTCTCGATCCATACCGCAGGATCTGTTGTGCCGTTGTATGATTCGATATTTACGGGTTTGAAACCCTCTGGGATTTGGTGATCCATTACTTCGTCTGTGAAGCATCTGGGGTGTGCTGTGCCTCTATGGTAGGCTATGTCGCGACGCAGCTCGAATGAGTCTTGTTCGATGTGTTCGGCCCGGCCGGATTTACTTTTACTGTATCCGGCGTGATGGTTATCGTCTCGCGTAGTGGCGCGCCCTCGTGATTCGTAGATCGATCTTGCGTGTTTTGCTTTGTTCTCCAATACGTCTCGCAGGTCTAGCGTGTTTCCCCGTGCCTTGTCATTTTTATTTGAGTGGCGTCGGGGTGCGGGCTGAGTTTTTGGCTGAAATGCCTCTCTGTCGCGGCCATGAGGTGGCCGATCAGCCGCGTCATATGCTGGAGATGTAGGTTTTAATGCTTCCTCCTCGAGTCGGGGTAGCAACCTGCGCTTTGGGTAACTCTTGGAGGGGCGTTCGAGTTCATGTTCCTCGGCTGCAAGGACTTCAGTCCATCTGTCAAGCAAATCTTGATCAGCTTGAAGCTGCTACTGCTTTTTCTTAAGGCTGTTTGCCGTGGCTATAAGCCGGTGCTTGAAGCGTTCTTGCTCGGCGGGATCCTCCGGCATGACAAATTCTTCATCGTCGAGGCTTGCCTTGTCTTCGGAGGGAGGCATGTAATTATCATCCTCCGCCTCTCCATCTGCCGCTCTCTCGGGAGGGCTGGCTTCTCCATCCTCCTGCTCTAAATCTTGCTTGAGGGGATTGTTTTCATCTTCGGCACTGTCCGGAGTGCTATTATCTCATGTGCCGGTGTCACCACTTTTGCTTTGGCGAGACTTAGAGCGGCGCCACTGACGTCGGTGCTTGGGTTGCTTCTTGGAGGGATCATCCTCCGTTGTCCCGTCGCCATTGCCTTCTTTGGGTGTGTCCACTATGTATATATCATATGATGAGGTGGCTGTCCAGTGCCCTGTGGGCAGTGGTTCCTCTTCGTCTCCCGCATCGTCATCCATACCGTCGACGTCTTCGGAGTCGAAGTCAAGCATGTCGGTCAAATTGTCGACAGTGGCTATTAAGTGGGTGGTGGGTGGGCGGCGAATTTCTTCGTCATCCGCACCCCAATCCTGCCGAACATAGTTTGGCCAGGACTCTCCTGACAGGGAGAGAGACCTTAATGAGTTCAGCATGTCGCCGAAGGGCGAGTGCCGAAAGATATCCACGGAGGTGAACTCCATGATCGGCGCCCAGTCGGATTCGATAGGCACGGGCGCAAGCGGTTCGGAGTCCGTGGCCGGGGAAGAATCCGGCAATTTGGCGTCATGACTCTCGTGAAGGGTAAGGTTGATACTCGGCTCGATCACCGCTGAGAATGCGGCCTCCGTGGCGGGGTCTATCCCCCCATCCGTGGATGGCGCAATCGGCTCCGAATTGAGGGTCGGAGCGGTTGCCGGTGCGATCTCCTGCACACTGTCCGATGGTAGAGCTAAATCATGCTCATCATGACCATGCGGCGTACTCGGCAGGGGCTCGAATCCGTCGAAGATCAAGTCTCCGCGGATGTCGGCCGTGTAATTTAAGCTTCCAAACCTGACCTAGTGGCCAGGGGCGTAACTCTCGAACTGCTCCAGATGGCCAAGCGAGTTGGCCCGCAGTGCGAAGCCGCCGAATACAAAGATCTGTCTGGGGAGAAAAGTCTCACCCTGGACTGCATCGCTATCAATGATCGAAGGAGCCATCAAGCCTAATGATGACGACACAGAGTAACTCTCAATGAAAGCACCAATGTCAGTGTCAAAACCGGCGGATCTCGGGTAGGGGGTCCCGAACTGTGCATCTAAGGCGGATGGTAACAGGAGGCAGGGGACACGATGTTTTACCCAGGTTCGGGCCCTCTTGATGGAGGTAAAACCCTATGTCCTGCTTGATTATTCTTGATAATATGAGTAGTACAAGAGTTGATCTACCACGAGATCAGAGAGGCTAAACCCTAGAAGCTAGCCTATGGTATGATTGTATGTTGTCCTATGGACTAAAACCCTCCAGTTTATATAGACACCGGAGGGGGCTAGGGTTACACAGAGTCGGTTACAAGGAAGGAGATCTACATATCCGTATTACCAAGCTTGCCTTCCACGCCAAGGCGAGTCCCATCCGGACACGGGACAAAGTCTTCAATCTTGTATTTTCATAGTCCAACAGTCCGGTCAAAGGATATAATCCGGTTGTCTGGACACCCCCTAATCCAGGACTCCCTCACCCTCCCTCCTTGTAGCTTATCTCGTCTGCTTCTCCCACAATCGCCAATGGCACCGGTCCGTCGTGGTCGCTCAGCCACTCTGCCATCATCAGAGGACAGCTCCAGCTGGGAGGCTACACCGCAGCGGCGGTGCAGTCCCTGATGTAGTGTAGTGTGCCTGGCGTCCCTGTTGGGTGTGCGTGGAACACCCACCACACGCTCCGCCGTTGAAGCCCGTCGACAGCTATTGCCGGCTGCCGTTGCTGCCGCACCACCGTCGAAAGCCAGGGCCATCACCCGCTCCGTCACCACGGCCCGAAGGCGGGAGGTGGTGGTCGTGGCCGCCACCCCATCGTCTACCGCCGTGGCCGCCAGCCCACCATCGACCAACAGGGTCATCACCCGCTCCACCGCCAACGCCCAAAGGCGGGAGGCAAAGGTGGATGCCCGCACGTGCGTCAGCGACCTTACGCGCTACACCGAGTTCCTATGGGAGGAGGAGGAGCGCCTCATTAAGCACGCAAAGAGCCTTACCGCCACTGTGGCCGCGGCACATGCCGCCTCAGAGGTGAGGAATCAGGAGATCTACGGGGAGAACTACCGCCTCAAGAGGGGTCGTTTGGAGTGGTAGAGGGCGTTCGAGGTGAGCGTCGTTGAAGCAGTAGCAGCGGCAGGCACTGTATTGTAGTTGTCCAGCTCATCGGTAGGCTCCTCCTCCTCTGCCTCTTATTGAGCGTGCTCGGTAGAGGAGAGGCAGCCGGAAGTAGTACAAAGCCCCGCCGTAGTAGTAGTATTTAGGGGCTATTTTGTTCGGTTCATCTGACTATAGATGTGGTGGAACTGTACAATGTACTTAAAATTAGCTAGTATATAAAGTAGAACTAGCTATTTCAGTATGTGGTTGGCAACAATTGGTGAAAAGTTTGGTCAGTTCAGCTGTCGAGTTAAACTGTTTGTATAAAGAACGATTGCTTAATCGATGAATGAAATCTATGCTTCATTACTGAATTTTAGTTGCAAAAATTAGATACTGCTAGTGATTTTTAGCTTCATATTTTGACAAATCACAGTGTTACAGGGTTGACAAATGGCAATGTTACTAGATCAACAAATGTCAATCTTTCCAGTTTGACAAATGGCAACATACCCAGTATGACAGATGCAAATCTTACCAAATTGTTTGTAAGTGGTTGCACACGGGTCATCCAAAAGAACCGTTTGCGTTGAAGAGATGCACAAATCCTGCTCTCACTTTGCATACGGGTGTTCTATCTAAAACGTTTGCAATCAAGGGCTGCACAAATCCTGCTCGGCACATTTTCCCTTGGCTTCCTGGGGAAGCTGTCGGTTTGCATATGGGTGTTCTAACTAAAACATTTGTGATGAGTGTTTTATATTTAAAAACCATTGACGTATTTTTCAAAAGAAAACCATTTGATAAGTCTGTACATTAAGAGAGAAAAACACAAGTTCGCTCAAACCATATCTTTCATTCAGTCATACTACGAATTTATATTCATATGATCGAGATACAGTATTAAATCCAAGAATAAAACTATTTCCAGCGGCGGCGGAGGCGGCGTGCCACGCCATTGTTGTCGTTGTCATCCTCCGGGACGCCGTTGTTGAAATCTTCAATGCAGCGCACAATGTTCGTCACTTGTAAATCAAACATCATGTCGTCGCGCGATCGACGGGTGGGGCATGGGAGGACGGCAGCTGGCGGCACTGAGGTAGTGGTTAACGGCGGCGTCCCATGCCGCTGAGGGGGCGCACCACGCACACAGGCGCGGCGGGTGCAACCAAACGCACGGGGACCGACGCCGCGGTGGGTGGAGGGGCGCGCACGGGCACGGGCATTGGCGCTGGCATGTACACGAGCTCGCGCGGGTCCGTAGAGACCTCGCTGACGCCCACGGCTTTCAGCTCTGTGATAGTGCTCGGCGACTAGCCCGTCAATGCTATGGGGATGGTCGCTGGCGCGGGCGCGGGGATGGGATCTGTGACGGGCGCGGGGGCATCAACCACCGCGGCCATCTCGTTTAGGGCCATGTCCATGAGGCCTCATTCCTCCTTATTGTCTATCTTCTCTGGCTCGAAGTTGACTTCACCAAACTTGAAGACTAGTGGCAGATGATCCTTCTGCGCCATGGAATTCATGGAGGTCTGCGGGAAGGAGTGGAATGGGAGGCGAACAGTAAGGCCGCCCGTATTAAGCAGCGGCTCGGGCGCCATTAATGGAGAGGAAGGCGGGCAGCCATGGAAGTCAAAGGGCTCACTTCCTAGTGAGCCTGCACAGCGTACAGCTCGCA
The DNA here is from genome assembly GCF_003073215.2 of Triticum urartu. NCBI lineage: Eukaryota > Viridiplantae > Streptophyta > Magnoliopsida > Poales > Poaceae > Triticum > Triticum urartu. The sequence goes on along the minus strand of NC_053025.1, from coordinate 441,425,146 downwards.
CACTTCCCGGTGAGCCTGCGCATTGGATGACAACTTGCTTTCCTCTCGGTCAGCCTGCACACTGGACTGCGCTCGCACGCCTCCCGTTCAGTCAAGCAGCTGTCCGCACGACACCTCCTATAGCCATTGAAACAAAGACACGTGGCGTCACGTGAATGGTTAACATAACGCACACGATTTGAATTATACAAATGTTTGTGATGTTAGAGTGACTGCTATTTGTTTTAAAATGCTTTTGTTGGCTATTATTCGAGTGCGCCTTCTCTCAAAATGGACACCAAAAATACCACAGCATGCCGTGTGCCATTTCATGATAGCATGCCAAGTTTCATGAATTTCATACGAGTTTTGGATTTGCTAGAATTTAAAAACAAAGTATCTCAATGTTTTGTTGGCAATCAACGGTGCCCTGGTGTTTGAAATTCATTCCCATTTCTAGCATGGGACCTAAGCATGCACCCAAGGACAAAGATTTGATTTTTCAACCAATTTATATGCACTGGAGCATGTGCATGTAGTTCAAATTTGAATTATGCACATAAATGCATTGAAAACTCAATTAATGCATAAACATGTCCAAACGAACCCCAAAAATCCCAAAAATTGACACAACACTCCTGTTGTTCTATGTTGACACGAGAAATTTTTTGAAAGCAAAAAGAGGCACTGGATATCGCTTCTTCCCTAAAGGTGGGACGTTCCCTACCGAAACCATCAAGCTTGTTGTGAGAAGTTCTGGTTTGTAAGAAGCTTATCCCCAAACCTACCCCAAATGGGACAAATTTTTTACCACGGCATGTTGATGCCGCTCCATGATAGCATGCCAAGTTTCATGAATTTCAGACGAGCTTTGGATTTATTAGAATTTAAAAATCTGGTATCTCAATGTTTGCAGCTGAGTGACGGTGGTAGGGTGTTTGAAATTCCTTCCCATTTCTTGCATGGGACCTAAGCATGCACCCAAGGAGAAAGATTTGATTTTTCAACCAATTTATATGCACTAGAGCATGCACATGTGGTTCAAATTTTAATTATGAACATAAATGCATTGAAAACTCAGTTAATGCATAAAAATGTCCAAATGAACCCCGAAAAATCCCAAAAATTGACACAACACTCCTGTTGTTCTATGTTGACACGAGAAAATTTATGAAAGCAATAAGAGGCAATGGATATCGTTTCGTCCCCAAAGTTGGGACGTTCCCTACAGAAACCATCATGCTTGTTGTGAGAAGCTCTGGTTTGTGAGAAGCATATACCCAAACCTGCCCCAAATGGGACAGAAATTTTACCACGACATGTTGATGCCGCTCCATGATAGCATGCCAAGTTTCATGAATTTCAGATGACTTTTGGATTTACTAGAATTTAAAAACCAGGTATCTCAATGTTTGCGGCCGAGTGACGGTGGCAAGGTGTTTGACATTCATTCCCATTTCTTGCATGGGACCTAAGCATGCAACCAAGAACACATATTTGATTATTCAACCAATTTATATGCATTAGAGCATGTGCATGTAGTTCAAATTTGAATTATGCACATCAATGCATTGAAAACTCAGTTAATGCATAAAAATGTCCAAACGAACCCCAAAAAATCCCAAAAATTGACACAACACTCCTGTTGTTGTATGTTGGCACGAGAAATTTTTTGAAAGCAATAAGAGGCAATGGATATCTTTTCGTCCCCAAAGGTAGGAGGTTTCCTACCGAAACCATCATGCTTACTGTGAGAAACTCTAGTTTGTGAGCAGCATATCCCCAAACCTGCCCCAAATGGGACAAAAACTTTACCACGGCATGTTGATGCCGCTCCATGATAGCATGCCAAGTTTCATGAATTTCAGACGAGCTTTGGATTTACTAGAATTTAAAACCAGGTATCTCAATGTTTGTGGCTGAGTGACGGTGGCAGGGTGTTTGACATTCATTCCCATTTCTTGTATGGGACCTAAGCATGCAACCAAGGACACATATTTGAATTTTCAACCAATTAATATGCATTAGAGCATGTGCCTGTAGTTCAAATTTGAATTCTGCACATGAATGCATAGAAAACTTAATTAATGTATGAAAATGTCCAAGCGAACCCCGAAAAATCCCAAAAATTGACGCAACACTCCTGTTGTTCTATGTTGAAACTAGGAAAAAAATTGAAATCAAGAAGAGGCAATGGATATCATTTCGTCCAGAAAGGTGAAACGTTCCCTACCGAAACCATCAAGCTTGTTGTGAGAAGCTCTAGTTTGTGAGAGGCATATCCCCAAACCTGACCAAATGAGACAAAAAAATTACCATGACATGTTGATGCCGCTCCATGATAGCATGCCAAGTTTCACGAATTTCAAACGAGCTTTGGATTTACTAAAATTGAAAAAGTAGGAATCTCAATGTTTGAGGCCGAGTGACGATGGCAGGGTGTTTGAAATTCATTCCCATTTATTGCATGGGACCTAAGCATGCAACCAAGGACACTGATTTGAATTTTCAACTAATTTATATGCATTAGAGCATGTGCATGTAGTTCAAATTTGAGTTATGCACATGAATGCATAGAAAACTCAGTTAATGTATAAAAATGTCCAAGCAAACCCTGAAAAAACCCAAAAATTGACACAACACTCCTGTTGTTCTATGTTGACACTAAGAAAAAAATTGAAATCGAGAAAGGTGAAACGTTCCCTACCAAAACCATCACACTTGTTGTGAGAAGCTCTGGTTTGTGAGAAGCTTATACCCAAACCTGCCCCAAATGGGACAAAAAATTTACCACGACATGTTGATGTCGCTCCATGATAGCATGCCAAGTTTCATGAATTTTGGATCACTTTTAGATTTACTAGAATTACAAAAGCAAGTACGACAATGTTTGCCAGAGAGCCATGGTGCCGTGGTGTTCGAAATTCATCCCCATTTCTTGCATGGGACATAAGCATAAACCCATGGAAACATATATGATTTTACAACCCATATTGGTGCACCGGAGCATGTGCATGTAGTTTAATTTTGAATTGTGCACCTGAAATGGCTAGAAAACCAATTTAATGTATAAAATGTCCAAATGAACCCTGAATAATTCCAACTCTTTTACGACACACATATAGTTGCATGTTCACTATGGATAAAAGGTCTAGCAATTCAAACACCATCCATAGCCGCTGTGACCCCATTATTTAATTCAAATCAAGATGAAAAATCAAGTAGATACCACACGGTTTATTATCACCAACCTTGTGAGATGCAGTACAAAATATCCTGGGGCATCGTCGGTGTATAGTACGCCTATGGCTTATGCGAGAAGGTACGTCAGCTACAGTCCACAGCCGGCATGTCAAGCACACTAGCTCGCTCCCCAAATATCATTTCACTGTTCAATCATCGTCAGTTAAAGATGGGGACATGGACCCGCGTCGTGAGGGCAACTTCGGCGGCCCATTTCGGCGAGAGCGCGACCGCAGCCGCCATGTGGGTGCTTACAAGGTGCATGAGCGTGGCCGCAATCTGTGACCGGGCGGCCAATGCAGCCCAAACGGCCGTTGTGGCTTCTCAGGTGCCGGCAGCAACATCTACCTCGGGGATAGCAACTGGCGAGAGTGGCACAGCAGCTGCCCGTTCCACAATGGCGGCCTTAGCCCTGATGGAGGCCGCCTACGACCATGTCGAGGCCGCCCATGCCCAGCTCGTGTCAGTCACCGCACAAATCGAACGAAGCTTCTCCAACAACGGTCGGCAACCCACGGCCAAAGAGTTGGCAATCGCCGATGGCGTTCGAGCAGCCGTCCATTCCTCTGCAGCATACCTTGCGACGACGAAGCCCGTCCAAGCCCAGATCACGGCCGCCCACGCCCAGCTCGTGGCGGCCTTTTCCAAAGAGATGGCGGATGCGGATGGCGAGATGCTTGTCGAGTATGGTGCGATGGATGCCATGGAGCCCCTTCCCCAGGAGATCGTCGGGCGCGAGCTGGACATGGAGGCGGCGACAGAGATCGACGAGCACCAGCTGTAGTGGTACTCTTTGTTTTGTTTAATTAAGAGCACCGGTATTTAATTTGTTAGAGTAATGTTTAGGTCAGCTAGCTCTGTTTAATTGCTGAACTTGCTCGATTAAGAAGTGTGGGTGTGCTGTAGTCTCCTTTGTGTACCCAAATTATGCAATGACGTGGATGACCACTGTAACTAGGGAAATTCGAACCAAAATTTTTGACATTCAAACTCATCACACACGGGTTAAGCTAACTGAATCATTTTTATGTTCACATATCATACATAGTTCTGAATAAGGGACCGTGTCTGATAACACTTTGCGCGCCAGTTTTTTTGCTGAAGCGATTCCAAATTTTCGGCTTCCATGGAAATATCTACCTCCCTGCACCTCCCCCTTACCAAAAGCCACATTTCCCCTGTTTCCGCCTACCTTTGCAAGTTTAAACCTCCACTCCTTGCTTGCAGCGCCGCCTCCTTGCCGGTGACCCTCGTTCACGCTGCTCGGCCTCGCCTATCCAGGTAGGTAGTCCACACCCGACCCCCATCCTCCTCCTCCTTCCACATCCCACATGCCCCGACCGCCGGCATGACACATTCCACCCAAATCACTGACCCCTCTACCAAATAAGTGCCGCCCTAAGCCATGGTGCACACAGTATAGCAAGGATCTCAAAGCTTGGCAGCGGAGAAGCAAATTGCGGCAGCACGCGTGGATGAGGTCGCGATGGCTGCCATTCGTGCTGACCCCCAGATCTTGGAGGAGCACCTTGACATTTGCTAGCTATGTCGATTAAGCATGCTCAGGTTACCCATTGCATGTGCTGCTCCTGCCTTTCCTTCACAAATTCTAGTGAATTGTGCTATCTGATTTTACCATGCAATCTATTGCTCTAGTTTATATGTACTAGATGTCGTGCAGTGTGGTGCTTGATGTCTACTATGCAACTTTATTCTTGTAGACTCGTCTTGGGCCTCCAAGCGCAGAGTTTTATAGGACAGTAGCAATTTTCCCTCAAGTGGATGACCTAAGGTTTATCAATTCGTTGCAGGTGTAGGATGAAGATGGTCTCTCTTAAGCGACCCTGCAACCAAATACAAGGAATCTCTTGTGTCCCCAACACACCCAATACAATGGCAAATTGTATAGGTGCACTAGTTCGGCGAAGATATGGTGATAAAAGTGTGATATGAATGGTAGAAATATATTTTTATAATCTGAATAAATAAAAACAACAAGGTAGCAAATAGTAAACGGGCACACAAACGGTATTGCAATGCTTCAAAATGAGGCCTAGGGTCCGTACTTTCACTAGTGCAATCTCTCAACAGTGCTAATATAATTGGATCATATAACCGTCCCTCAACGTGCACTACTGCAGGATGCTGCTAACGCGACACTACGATCAGAGAACCTTCGAGAAACTGTGTGCGATGCAATAATCACAAACAGTGGTGTATGAAAACCGTGAAAAAGGATGCAAAACATTTGCGATGGAGGATGCATCAAACACAGTTTTGCATGTGCGATGAAGGGCATACAGTTCAGTTCAATTAACTGTTTGCGATGAGGAGGAGCAAAAGAAACGGGCAGCCAGATGAAGGTGTGTGCGATACATAACATACGGTTCACTCAAATGAACTATTTGTGATTAAGCAAAACAAAAGATACGGGCAGCCAGATGAAGGTGTGTGCGATATACAACATATGGTTCACTCGGATGAACTGTTTGTGATTAGGCAACACAAAATCAATGGTCAGCCAGATCAAGGTGTGTGCGATATACGGCATGCGGTTCACTCGGATGAACTATTTGTGTTGACACAAGAGAATGGAAACGGTTCAACTTAACAAGACGTGTGTGTTGTGCGATGGGATTGCATACAGGACAACAACATATATATATATAACACCCCTTAAGACCTTATTCTAATAACACATACCCCTTATTCTGATAACACTTTCGCACTGCGAAGACCAACGAACCGAATCCCTCCGCCACTTAATCCACCTTCTACCGGTCAACCCCCACCTCTCTCGCACGATTCCCCTACCCCGCCCCACTGCCTCCTCCCACTCCCAGCCAGCGCGCCTCCCCTCCTCACCCATGATCCACCTTCTTCCTACTCCTCCTCCCGCCTGGAGCCGCCCCGCCTACTCCTCCTCCCGCTCGACGCCGCCTCGCTCACTCCTCCTCCCGCCCGACGCTGCCCCGCGACTTCCCATCGCCGGATCCAGGTTGCAGCGACCGATCGAGGCCACGCCAGTGTCGAATCCAAGGTGCGGTGAGCCCCCCGCAACGCCCCGGCGCCAGATCCAGGCCAGGTTGACCCGTCGCCGGAGACAGGCTGCGATGGCCCCCTGCGCCGTCCTGGTGCCACATGCAGGAGGAGGGGTGCTCCACATCTCGACCTTCGACGCGGCCCTGCGGCCTCCTCCCCAACGCGCGTTCGACTACTAGCCCTGGCACAGCCATCAGCACCCTCTCGCCGGCCATCTGCATGAGCACCTCGGGTGTCAGAGGCGCGCCTGGACCCACCACGGCTTTCTTCTCCAGCTTGCCATGTTGCAGTGCAGCCCGATGCGGTACGCAGTCCAGCACTCCACCACTTGCAGATCGGCTCACCGGCGTGCACGGGGTCGTGCTCAACTACATCACTGCCCCCCTGTTTTGTGGTTCGTCTCATGAGGCAGTGTACTTCGGTAGGATCTATTCTGCATCTTTTCTAGCAGTGCACTGAAGTTCACTTTACTGCAGCCCACATCGCCAGAGAGGGCAGCTCGCGGCCCGCCGGCGTGCAGTTTCGGCAACTGTTGTTTGTAGGATTATTTCCCTGAGCTAGCATTTTCTGGTGAGCATGTGCAGTACGATGGCGGGTGTCTGCAGTGCGGACGTTGAGCATGTGCAGTGCGGACAGTGAGAACATGCAGTACGATGGCCTCCTCTGCAGTCCAGCGACCATCGCCATGCAGCTAGGCCACGCAAGTTTTTGCTTGCAGGTAGTGTACGCTGCTTCGGGTGAGCTCGCCTCCTTGCAGTCCGTCGGCGCGTCCGTGCAGTGCGGCCCGTGCATGTGTGCATTCTATGGTGCGTGGGAAGCATCTCGCAAAAGGGCTCATGGAGTTATTTTGCCCCCTATGTAGCTCGGTTGCCGCCTCCATGCAGTTCGGTTGACTCACTGATGCGGTAGGTCACCGGTGTGTGCGTGCAGGTCAGTGTGAGCGGGTGGGCACACCAGTTCTGTCGGGCGGCACTGCGCCATGGTAGTTTAGTGTGTCTATGTGTGTGTTTTCATTTTTTTTGGCCATGTGAATGAATTCTTGTATGTAATGTATATGTTGGGTGTATTCAGTTCACCTGAAAACAAACGCAAGATTTTTATAAAAACTATTGCAGGACACTTACAAAGACGCCATAGACAAAAATGTTAATTCACTCTATCGTGTTCGTGAACAGAAACCAAAACATCTTGATGAGGTTCACTTCTTATTAGATGTAGTTCCCTCGTTCAGTTTCTGCAGTCCACTTGTTAGAAAAAAAAGGCAAAAGAAACAATTTTTTTACAAAAAGATAAAAGAAATCAAGAAGCTCGTTTGCATGTGAGATGCAGTGCGGTTTTCAGTCCGAAGCGGTGCATTCTTTTGTCTGATGCAGTGCACACGTCGATTTTGGTGTTGCGGAAAACAGAGTGCCCGCAATTCGTTAATTTAAAACTACTATTAAACCGTAAGGAATTAGAGAGAGTGTTCTACATGAAAAAGTTGCGTCTCATCGATATCTTTCCAACGGGATATCATTTGAATCATTTCGACAACTGGTTCGTAAATTTTTTACGAAAAACTACCGCTGCCACTCGTCGTCCGCCGCACGATTTTCAAAACTAACTTAAAACCGTAAGGAATCTCAAAACCATTTCAAAATATCAAAGTTGCGCCTCGTCCATAGCTTTTCAACGATATATTACACGCCTCGTTTCGACAAACGGTTAAAAAACTGGAGAGAAAACTGTACCGAAAATTTGAAAAAATTTGAAAAACAAAATTTCGCGATTTAGTAAATTTGAAACTGCTCTTAAACCGTAACGAATTAGACAAAGAAATACATACAAAAAAGATGCACCTCGACGATATCTATCCAACGGTGTATCATTTGCTTCATTCCAACGAGCGATTTAGAAATAAATGTGAAAAAACGCTCGCTGCCACTCGTTGTGGACCGCACCATTTTCAAAACTGCTCTTAAACCGTGAGGAATCTCGGAAAGTGTTCAACATGTCGAAGTTGCACCTAATCCGTAGATTTTCAACGATATATTACATGCCTCGTTCCGACAAACGGTTAAAAAACTAGAGCGAAAACAGTACCAGAAAAAACACTGCGTGCAGTTTTTTGCCACGGGAAGTTCACTCGCCTCAGTACTGCAGCACACTTGGTTCAAACAATGACGTGCACTTGCATTGAGCGTGCAGTGCGGAAGTGTTATCAGAATAGTAATACTGATAATATTATCAGAATAGACCGGCTGCATATATATATACATACATATATATATATACACAGACACACAAACATTTATAAAGACATGCTTGCATAACCAAATTAGACATCCACTTCAATAGGTGGCTACTACAACCATGGCATTTGCACACACCAAAGTAAACTATTACATGCATAATTACATAGGTGGCTACTACACACATGACATTTCCACACAACAACAATAAAATAAACTATATATTACATGCATGATTAACTAGCATAAACGATCATCTGATCATCATCTACTTCTTGTGACGCTTGCTCTGGTTGTGGCTCGATTCGGGCTCGTTGATTTTGGTAACGAGGCACTTCCTCATGTCAACGATCTGCTTGTGCATCTCTTAGCATGTGCACACGCTCTTGGCTGCGAACCTGAGGTGAGGTTCATCCAATTGCCGCATCCAGGCCCCGTGCCAGGATACGAGACTTGTTCTCTGGGCATCCTGCTTCATCTTTTTGTAGTGGGGGTCGATGATGGCCAAGGCGAGTTCGACCAGTGAGTCCTTCGTGCCGCCCCAGACCCTGTATTGGTCACAGATTTCGATAAGGTTCTTGCAGGCCAAGCTCGTAACACGGAGCGCGTTTACATCGTCGGTGGTTTCCACCGTGGCGAACTTGTAGTCGGAGCTGTTGACAAACCTGTTGAAACGGTAACAAGGCTCTGTGGCCATGCAGTAGTGGTAGATGAGGACATGATGACCCACTGATGACCCACAAGTATAGGGGATCTATCGTAGTCCTTTCGATAAGTAAGAGTGTCGAACCCAACAAGGAGCAAAAGGAAATGATAAGCGGTTTTCAGCAAGGTATTCTCTACAAGCAATGAAATTATCGGTAACAGATAGTTTTGTGATAAGGTAATTTGTAATGAGTAGCAAATAATAAAAGTAAATAAAGTGCAGCAAGATGGCCCAATCCTTTTTGTAGCAAAGGACAAGCCGGAACATACTCTTATATGAAGGAAAGCGCCCCCGAGGACACATGGGAATTATTGTCAAGCTAGTTTTCATCACGATCATATGATTCGCGTTCGGTACTTTGATAATGTGATATGTGGGTGGACCAGTGCTTGGGTCCTGTCCTTACTTGGACAAACATCCCACTTATGATTAACCCCTATTGTAAGCATCCGCGACTACAACAGAAGTATTAAGGTAAACCTAACCATAGCATGAAACATATGGATCCAAATCAGCCACTTACGAAGCAACGCATAAACTAGGGTTTAAGCTTCTGTCACTCTAGCAACCGATCATCTAATTATTACTTTCCAACGCCTCCCTATAGGCCCAAACAATGGTGAAGTGTCATGTAGTCGACGTTCACATGACACCACTAGAGTGATGACAACATACATCTCATCAAAATATCAAACGAATACCAAATTCACATGACTACTAATAGCAAGACTTCTCCCATGTCCTCAGGAACAAACGTAACTACTCACAAAGCATGTTCATGATCATAATCAGAGGGGTATTAATATGCATAATGGATCTGAATATATGATCTTCCACCAAGTAAACCAACTAGCATCAACTACAAGGAGTAATCAACACTACTAGCAACCCACAAGTACCAATCTCAGGTTTGGATACAAAGATTGGATACAAGAGATGAACTAGGGTTTGAGATGATATGGTGCTGGTGAAGATGTTGATGGAGATTGACCCCCTCCCGATGAGAGGATCATTGGTGATGACGATGGTGATGATTTCCCCCTCCCGGAGGGAAGTTTCCCCGGCAGAACAGCTCCACCGGAGCCCAAGATTGGTTCCGCCAAGGTTCTGCCTCGTGGCGGCGGAGTCTCATCTCGAAAGCTTGCCTATGATTTTTTCCTTGATGAAAGACTCCATATAGCATAAGATGGGCATCGGAGGGCCACCAGGGGGCCCATGAGACAGGGGCGCGCCCAAGGGGGTAGGGCGCGCCCCCAACCCTCGTGGCCAGGGTGTGGCCCCCTCTGGAACTTCTTGCGCTCAATATTTTTTATATATTCTGGAAATAGCTTCCGTGAAGTTTCAAGACTTTTGGAGGTGTGCAGAATAGGTCTCTAATATTTGCTCCTTTTCCAGCCCAGAATCCCAGCTGCCGGCATTCTCCCTCTTCATGTAAACCTTGTAAAATAAGAGTTAATAGGCATAAATATTGTGACACAATGTGTAATAGAAGCCCATAATGCAATAAATATCGATATAAAAGCATGATGCAAAATGGACATATCAACTCCCCCAAGCTTAGACCTCTCTTGTCGTCAAGCGAAAGCCGAAATCGAAAAAATATGTCCACATGTTTAGAGATAGAGGTGTCGATAAAAATAAAATACGAACATGAGGGCATCATGATCATTCTTAGAACAGCAACATAAATATATATAAACACTATTCTGATCACGGGATCAGAATAATATTGTGATCACAACCTCACCTGCCCCGCTAGTAGTACGTTGAACTTCCCTGTGAACTAGGTTGAACTTCCGCCAACATTGCCGAAATGGGGCTTGTGATATACCGTTGGAAAGCTATGGACACCAATATCATGACCCAACTTAAATTTTTGGCAAAATATAAGCGGCTTAAGAGTTGTTTTGAAAACCGTTTTTTCTTCGCACAAAAAACGTGAATTTCGATCGCATTTCTAAACCATTTATCGGAATGAGGTATATAATATGGCGTTGGAAAGCTGCTGCAAAACCGCACCTTCCACATGTTGAAAGTTTTCTCTAATTCCCTATGGTTAAAGAGTAATTTGAAAAAACGTAAAATTTCATAAACCGAACGGCTGAGTTCGTTTTTTCGGTGTCATTTCTAAACGGCTAATACAATGGAGGCATATGATATGGCGTTGGAAAGCTTATGAAAATGCGCTACCTTTTCATCTTGAAAGTTTTTTTCTAATTTTGAATGGTTTAAGAGTAATTTAGAAAATGGTCCAAGTCCTACCGAGTTCGTATTTTCGAGTTAATTTTTTAACCGTGCGTCCGAATGCAGCAAATGATATGGCGTTGGAAAGCTTGAACAAATGCAAAACTTTTTGGTATGTATTGTTTCTCCCAATTCTTTACGGTTTTAAGTCAGTTTTGAAAATGGAGAAAAACGTATTTTCGCCATAATTTCTACAAACTTTATCGGAATTGGATAAATAATATACCGTTGAAAAGCTACGGAAAATGCAAAAAAATTTCATGCTGATGGTTTTCTCTGATTCTTAGCCGTTTTCAAGTAATTTCGAAAACGGCGGGATCATATGTTCTGCCTCTATCGCGAAACATATTCTTCAAAAATGCACCGCATGAAGAACCCGAACTTCTCAGCGTATCTACCTGAACTTCACTCTGTTTTCGACGTGTTTTTTTTGCTCGCAGATGTCCATCCACTACTCGTAGTTCTCCATCCACTCCCCGGAATTCATCAGGTGATATACCGATGGAAAGCTGCTGTAAACACGCAACTTTCCCGTGTTGATCATTTTTTCATACTCGCGATGGTTTTAGAAGTTTTTCATCTGAAATTCATTCAGCGTAGTAGTTGAACTTCCTGCTGTTTTCATGTTGAACTTCTGTGACGTATTTTCGTTTGTAATTTCCTCATACATTCGTTAATGTCACATAAATGATATTTCTTTTGTACAAACCTCTCTCACAATAAATTTTTCAACTTTCTCCGACCGAGTTACACGCTTGAACTTCCCTCTGTAGTAACCCGACCTTTGGGCTATTGAGGGAGTCCTGGATTAGGGGGTCTCCGGATAGCCGGACTATCTCCATTGGCCGGACTGTTAGACTATGAAGATACAAGATTGAAGACTTCGTCTCGTGTCCGGATGGGACTCTACTTGGCATGGAAGGCAAGCTAGGCAGTACGGATATGGATATCTCCTCCTTTGTAACCGACCTTGTGTAACCCTAGCCATCTCCGGTGTCTATATAAACCGAAGGGTTTTAGTCCGTAGGACAACAATCACAACATACAATCATACCATAGGCTAGCTTCTAGGGTTTAGCCTCTCTGATCTCGTGGTAGATCTACTCTTGTACTACCCATATCGTCAATATTAATCAAGCAGGACGTAGGGTTTTACCTCCATCGAGAGGGCCTGAACCTGGGTAAAACATCGTGTCCCCTGCCTCCTGTTACCATCCGGCCTAGACGCACAGTTCGGGATCCCCTACCCGAGATCCGCCGGTTTTGACACCGACATTGGTGCTTTCATTGAGAGTTCCTCTGTGTCGTCGCCGTTAGGCTTGATGGCTCCTACTATCATCGATAGCGATGCGGTCCAGGGTGAGACTTTTCTCCCCGGACAGATCTTCGTATTCGGCGGCTTTGCACTGCGGGCTAATTCGCTTGGCCATCTGGAGCGGATTGAAAGCTACGCCCCTGGCCATCAGGTCAGATTTGGAAGTTTGAACTACACGGCCGACATCCGCGGAGACTTGATCTTCGACGGATTCGAGCCATAGCCGGGCGCGCCGCACTGTCGCGATGGGTATGACCTAGCTCTACCGCCGAACAGTACCCAGAGGCCGTGCCAATTGAGGACAGGTGGTTAGACACCGCCTCAGGGGATGCAGTCTCAACGGCGATCGAGCCAAACACCAGCATAATCCTCTGCGCAGCCCGTGACTCCAAGGTGCCGGACTCTTTTTCTGACTCCGAACCGCCCGCGCCCCTGCCAATCGAATCCGATTGGGCGCCGATCATGGAATTCACCGCCGCAGATATCCTTCAGCACTCGCCCTTTGGCGACATTCTGAATTCACTAAGGTCTCTCTCTTTGTCAGGAGAGTCCTGGCCGGATTATGGCTAACAGGATTGGGATGCGGACGACGAAGAAATTCGACGCCCACCCACCACCCACTTCGTAGCCACTGTCGATGATTTAACCGACATGCTCGACTTCGACTCCGAAGACATCGACGGTATGGACAACGATGTAGGAGACGAACATGAACTAGCACCTATAGGGCATTGGAAAGGCACCTCGTCATATGACATATACATGGTGGATACACCCAATGAAGGCAATGGCGACGAGATAGCGGAGGATGACCCCTCCAAGAAGCAACCCAAGCGCCGACGTCAGCGGCGCCGCTCTAAGTCCCGCCAAAGCAAAAGTGGTGATACCGGCATAGGAGATAATAATACTTCGAACAGTGCTGAAGACAACAACAATCCCCTCCAGCAAGATTTAGAGCAGGAGGATGAAGGAGCCAGCTCTCCTGAGAGAGCGGCGGATGGAGAGGAGGATGACAATTACATCCCCACTCCGAAGACGAGGCAAGCCTCGGCGATGATGAATTCGCCGTCTCAGAGGATCCCGTCGAACAAGAGCGCTTCAAGCGCCGGCCTATGGCCACGGCAAATAGCCTGAAGAAAAAGCAGCAGCAGCTTCAAGCTGATCAAGATCTGCTAGCTGAGAAATGGACTGAAGTCCTCACGGCCGAGGAATATAAACTCGAGCGCCCCTCCAAGAGTTACCCAAGGCGCAGGTTACTACCCCGACTGGAGGAAGAAGCGTATGACATGGTTGATCGGCCACCTCGTGGCCGCGATAGAGAGGCATTCCAGTCAAAGCTCAGCCTCCACCCCAATGCCATTCAAATAAAAAGGCATGGGGAGATACGCTAGACCTACGAGACATATTGGAGGACAAGGCAAAGCATTCAAGATCGATCTACGGATCACGAGGGCGCACCACTCTGCGAGATGACAAACGTCACGCCGGATACAGTAAAAGCAAATCCGGTCGGGCCGAACACAGCGGGCAAGTCCCATTCGAGCTGCGTCGAGATATAGCCCAATACAGAGGCGCCACACACCCCTTATGATTCACAAATGAAGTAATGGAACATCAATTCCTAGAAGGTTTCAAACCTGTAAACATTGAATCATATGACGGCACAATAGATCCCGCAGTATGGATTGAGGACTTCCTCCTCCACATCCACATGGCCCGCGGTGATGACTTACATGCCATCAAATACCTCCCACTCAAGCTCAAAGGACCAGCGCGGCATTGGCTTAACAGCTTGCCAGCGAACTCCATTAGCTGTTGGGAAGATCTGGAAGCCGTATTCCTCGACAACTTTCAGGGCACTTATGTGCGACCACCAGACGCCAATGATTTGAGCCACATAATTCAGCAGCCAGAAGAGTCGGCCGGGCAATTCTGGACTCGGTTCCTAACAAAGAAAAATCAAATCGTCGACTGTCCGGATGCAGAGGCCTTAGCGTCTTTCAAGCACAACATCCGAGACGAGTGGCTAGCCCGGCACCTTGGTCAGGAAAAGCCGAAATCTATGGCAGCTCTCATGACGCTCATGACCCGCTTTTGTGCGGGAGAAGATAGCTGGCTGGCTCGCAGTAATAACATATCAAAGAACCATGGTACCTCAGATACCAAGGACAGCAATAGCAGGTCACGTCGCAACAAGCATAAGCACTGCATTAACAGCGAAAATACTGAGGATACGGCAGTCAATGCCGGATTCAAAGGCTCTAAACCCGGTCAGCGGAAAAAGCCATTCAAACAAAGTACGCCGGGTCCGTCCAACTTGGACCGTATACTCGATCGCTCGTGTCAAATACACGGCACCCCAGACAAGCCAACCAATCACACCAACAGGGATTGTTGGGTGTTCAAGCAGGCCGGCAAGTTAATTGCCGAAAACAAGGACAAGGGGCCGCATAGCGATGACGAGGAGGAACCCCGGCAGCCGCACACTGGAGGACAGATGAGGTTTCCCCCGCAAGTGCAGACCGTGAACATGATATACGCAACCCACATCCCCAAGAGAGAGCGGAAGCGTGCGCTCAGGGACGTATATGCATTGGAGCCAGTCGCCCCAAAGCTCAACCCTTGGTCCTCCTGCCCGATCACCTTCGATCGCAGGGACCACCCCACTAGTATCCGTCATGGCGGATTTGCTGCACTGGTCCTAGACCCAATCATCGACGGATTTCACCTCACTCGAGTCCTTATGGACGGCGACAGCAGCCTGAACCTGCTTTATCAGGACACAGTGCGCAAAATGGGTATAGACCCCTCAAGGATCAAACCCACAAAAATGACCTTTAAGGGCGTCATTCCAGACGTAAAGGCCCATTACACAGGCTCAATTACACTGGAAGTGGTCTTCGGATCCCCGGATAACTTCTGAAGCAAAGAGTTAATCTTCGATATAGTCCCGTTCCGCAGTGGTTATCACGCGCTGCTCGGGCGAACCGCATTTGCTAGATTCAATGCGGTACCGCATTATGCATACCTCAAGCTCAAGATGCCAGGACCTCGCGGAGTCATTACAGTCAATGGAAACACAGAGCGCTCCCTCCGAATAGAGGAGCACACTGCGGCCCTCGCGACAGAAGCGCAAAGCAGCCTCTCAAGGCAATCAACCAGTTCGGCGTTTCAAAGCCCGGACACCTTCAAGCGCGCTCGGGGCAATCGGCAAATAGACTGCCTGGCGTGATCTGAGCTCGCGTAGCAATACGGCGGCCACCCCAATCCCAGCCCAGCGGTGAAACTCGTGTCGCGCATACATAATTACGCATTAAAAATACCATGGGCACAGGTGGGGAGGGGGGCACAACTGCGGCACGCCCCAAGACGCGGCCTAAACCGCACTAGGGGCTTCCCGTTCGGTTATTTTTCTTTTTCTTTCAGGACATTAATCTCTGGAAACACTGTCCGGCAGCACTATTGCCGAACACATGATGCAGCAACCAAGGAGGCAGACAGCTACGTTATACCACGGAATTCCCAGGTTGATTACAGTAATGAGCGAAATATTCGATTTCATATCATTCCTCAGCTTGCCCTTGGAAGGGACATAGTCCTACTCTTTGCTTATCGCACTATCTGTATCACTCCGCTTTAACGCAATTTTTCAATAAACAATGCATGACATTACGAGTATTACTGCATTCTTGTTATATATATATATCTATGTGTTCATTAATGACGCCTTGCAACCGTACACTCTGGTACGGCCAATACACCAGGGGCTTACGTACCCCACAATGTGGTGTGAAAAGTCCGAACACTTTCACAAGTGCGGCACCCCGAACTTATAGCATTATATGCATCAGCTCCGAATCATGTCTTTGGTCAAATGTTGGGTTTGCCCGGCTCCTATGTTTTGGTACCTTACGTTCTGCTTTATCGGCTAAGGTAGTGCTAGGAGAACTACTGCGATTGTGCCCCGGTTCTGCTGGGCTGAGCACCTCAGTTGAGAAAGCTAAAACTGGCTGTCATGATAAGGCGAGAGACTGGTCACTATTCGGTGAGGTTTTTTTTGAGTCCCTAAAGACTTATGCCGCTTAGGGCGAGGGGTCGGCCCAGTCCGGCTTACAGGCGTGTATCGCGCCCCGAATTTGGCCTTCCGAATACCAGGGGCTTCACCGAAATTTAAAATTATAGAATTATATGGCTAAGTGAGAGTGATAAAGCATTATTAGTCCGGTTGCCTTGTTCGTTGTGCTGAGCACCTCCCTCAAAGGAGCCAAATATGGGAACAAGAGTGCTCAGGTTTATCCCGAACACCCCAGCACTCGTGGCATGGGGGCAGAAGCCGAGGACTAGCCATCTCTCAGATTGGATAAACAGCCAAACAGAAGGTAATATTTTAAATTCAAACAAGCGTTGCATAGCGCATATGAAACAAGTTTTCATACATACAGGATAAAACGAGCAAGTCTCATTCAAATATTACATCTTTTGAACACTCATCCACGATAAGACGGGCAACCGGCAGAACACCCTCGTAGTACATCTCGGGGTGGCGGTGCTCCTTGCCCTCCGGCGGCCCCTCCTTGATCAGCTTCACGGCGTCTAGCTTGACCCACTGCATTTTTACACGGGCGAAAGCCCGGCGTGCACCTTCAATGCAGACGGATCGCTTGACGACCTCCAGCCGTGGGCAGGCATCCACAAGCCACCTCACCAGGCTCAAGAAGCTGTTCGGAAGGGCGTCGCCAGGCCACAGCCGGACTATAAAGCCCTTCATGGCCTGATCGGCCACCTTATGTAGCTCGACCATCTGCTTCAGCTGGTCGCTCATCAGCACCGGATGTTCGGCCTCAGCATACTGAGACCAGAACAGCTTCTCCGTTGAGCTTCCGTCCTCGCCCTGGTAAAATTATGCGGCATCGGACACACTGCGGGGCAAATCTGCGAATGCTCCTGAAGAGCTCCGGATCCAGGTAAGTAATCGGTAATTTACTTTTACATGCTTGCTTTGCATATAGAAAGCCTTACCCGCCACTATCTTCTTCATCGCGTCGATCTCTTGGAGGGCCTTCTGGGCCTCGGCCTTGGCATTCTTTGCGCTCTCACGGGCCGCGGTAAGCTCAGACTCTCGCGTCTTTAAGTCAAGCTCCAACGCCTCGTGCTTCGTCACGAGAGCCTGGAGGTCTTGCTGCACCTTGCCCACCTGAGCCTCGTGCTTCTCTCGCTCGGTGCACTCCTTGGCCGCTGTATCTTTGGCCTTGGTCAGCGCTTGCTTCAGGGTCGCCACCTCAGTCGTGGCCCCTGGCAAACATACAATCATCCTGTCATTTTGCAATCGCGTCCTTTTTTATACATATCTATAGATGGGGTATTACTTACCCTTGTTCTCCTTGAGCTGCCTCTTGGCAAGGCCGAGCTCCTTCTTGGACCCCTCAAGGTCCTGCTTCAGTACAGCGACCTCCGCAGTTAGTGTGGCGGACACCAGCAGCGAAGCCTGCATATGCATATTGACACACTTATATTAGACTCCTGCGATATTATTTCATCCTCTGTTCGGCTTTTCTTTGTGAACACCGAACAAAGCATCAGGGGCTATTGTCTATGCGGTAATATTTCTACTACATTTTAAAACACTTACCTCAAAGCCTGTTAAAAGGCTGGCACAGGCTTCAGTCAATCCGCTCTTGGCGGACTGAACCTTCTGGATCACCGCACTCATGATAGTGCGGTGCTCCTCGTCGATGGAAGCGCTGCGAAGCGCTTCCGGCAGATTGTCCGATGCCTCTGGATGGACAGAGGTCACCGGCACAGGCATCTGGCCCCTCTTAGAAGGAGACCGCCTGCCCGAGCCCGGAACCGCTGGAGGGTCCAGCACGGTGTTCGGCTGAGGGCCGAACTCGGAGCTCTCGTTGGCCCCGTCCCCTCGGCTTCCGGAGTCCGGAAGGTCGCCTTGAGGCGCCTCCGGGACTTTCTCCCCTCGATCCGGTGCCTCTTGAGACAACACCTCAGCATCATCGGCAGGATGAGGGGAGGTGGCGGTCGGGACAGGATCGCTATCCATGTCCGACGAGCCCAAGGAGCCGTCCGATGATACCTCGATATTGGCTCGTGGCGGCCTGTGTAATTATGTTCGACGATTAGGGAAAGCAGTGCGACCAAGGAATCTTATGGGTTACTTTGGTATCTGAATACTTACGATCTCCCCGGGGGCTTGGCCCTGGGCAATCACTCGTCGTCTCCTTCGTCAGCGGCGGTGGAGCTGTCCGGAAGGAGAGTCCTTCCCTTCTTGGACCCTTCGCCCCCCCAGTTGGGGCGGCCTTCCTTTTTCTGTCTCCCCCAGTCGGTGGGGGAGCATCTTCTTCTTCTTCCTCATCTTCGGGGGAAGAGTGCGCCGCAGAGTCATCGGACGGTGAGTCCGACGACGCCTGGCGTCGGGAACTCTTTCGAGCTCCATTGGCCTTCTTGGTCTTCTCCGGCACCTTATAAGGGGCCGGAGTCAGCATCTTCGCCAGAAGAGCGTCTGCGGGGCCTTCGGGCAAAGGAGCCAAACATTCGATCTGTCCGGCCATCCTCTGACAGTCCTGTCAAGGGTACGGGAGTTTAGATCCCGCATAGACTCAATCTATATAAAAAATAAGTATCCTGTGAAAGGTAAAGCAGCTTACCGCACTGGCTTGGCGCTTCGCGCTGAATCCGCGATCCTCAGTAATGGGGGGAGGGACCTCGGCACTTTTGAACAGCACCCTCCAGGCGTCTTCATGAGTCGTGTCGAAGAGCCTGTTCAGAGTTCGGTGCTGCGCTGGATTGAACTCCCACAAGGTGAACTCCCGTTGTTGGCATGGGAGTATCCGGCGGATGAGCATAACCTGGACTATGTTAACAAGCTTGAGCTTCTTGTCCACCATGTTTTGAATACATGTTTGGAGTCCGGTCAGCTCTTTCGAATTACCCCAGGACAGGCCCTTCTCTTTCCAGGAGGTGAGTCGCGTGGGGATGCCAGATCGGAACTCGGGGGCCGCTACCCATGCGGGGTCGCGCGGCTCGGTGATATAGAACCACCCCGATTGCCACCCCTTTATGGTTTCCACAAAGGAGCCCTCGAGCCATGTTATGTTGGGCATCTTTCCCACCATGGCTACTCCGCACTCCGCCTGGCGGCCGCCCACCACCTTCGGCTTGACATTGAAGGTCTTCAGCCATAAGCCGAAGTGGGGCTTGATGTGGAGGAAGGCCTCGCACACGACAATAAACGCCGAGATGTTGAGGATGAAGTTCGGGGCCAAATTGTGGAAATCCAAGCTGTAATAGAACATGAGCCCCCGGACGAATGGATGGAGAGGGAATCCCAGTCCACGGAGGAAATGGGTGAGGAATACTACCCTCTCATGGGGCCTGGTGGTGGGGATGAGCTGCCCCTCATCTAGAAGCCGGTGCGCGATGTCGTCGGGCAGGTATCCGGCTCTCCTTAGTTTCTTGATGTCTCCCTCCGTGACGGAGGAGACCATCCACTTGCCTCCCGCTCCGGACATGATTGGAGAAGGTCGAGGTGGGAAGTGCGGACTTGGGCGCTAGAGCTCGAGTGTGCAAAAACGGATGAGCAAAGGAGGAAGAAGGCGTGGATAGAAAGGTGGATTCTTATCCCTTTATATGGGCGGATGAAACTAAGCGCCCCACTTGCCTGGTAAAACTCGCTTATCCCCCAAGCGCCACAATTGATGGCGTGGTTGGGTTACCCACGCCCGTATTGACGAGAATCCCGTAATAAGGGGACACGATCTCTGCTTTGACAAGACGTGTCGAAAAACTGCCTCGCGTTATGTGTGGGGCTGGTTAAAAGAAACGGTTTGAATAATCACCGGGCCATGACATAACGTCATGCTGCCAAAACAAGCCAGCAAATTAGATCTGCGAAAATATTATTCTCTCTACGGTGGAATATGGAACTTATTTTGCAGGGTCGGACACTATCCTCGTATTCAAATTCTTCTGTGATGTATTCGGAGAAGGAACCCACCTTGCAATGCCGAAAACAATACTGCATGCCGGATTCGTCGTCATTGAAGCCTGGTTCAGGGGCTACTGAGGGAGTCCTGGATTAGGGGGTCTCCGGACAGCCGGACTATCTCCATTGGCCGGACTGTTAGACTATGAAGATACAAGATTGAAGACTTCGTCTCGTGTCCGGATGGGACTCTACTTGGCGTGGAAGGCAAGCTAGGCAGTACGGATATGGATATCTCCTCCTTTGTAACCGACCTTGTGTAACCCTAGCCCTCTCCGGTCTCTATATAAACCGAAGGGTTTTAGTCCGTAGGACAACAATCACAACATACAATCATACCATAGGCTAGCTTCTAGGGTTTAGCCTCTCTGATATCGTGGTAGATCTACTCTTGTACTACCCATATCATCAATATTAATCAAGCAGGACGTAGGGTTTTACCTCCATCAAGAGGGCCCGAACCTGGGTAAAACATCGTGTCCCCTGCCTCCTGTTACCATCCGGCCTAGACGCACAGTTCGGGACCCCCTACCTGAGATCCGCCGGTTTTGACACCGACAGCTATCTTCTCAACCGTCTCTCCTCGCGCGAATTTTTTTGGTTACTCATGTTCTATGTGATGTAAGTATAATCTACAAACGGTTTTTAGCAACTAAATGCATGTTTTAAATAGGAATCTCGCTCATTGGCAGATTTGCTCTCGGGTCGTGATGAAACATGTCTGTGTTGCAATTTTACTGCCTGAGTTGTTCGACCTGAACTTCTCACAGTGCTAGGTTGAACTTCCGCCAACATTGCCCAAATGGGGCTTGCGATATACCATTGGAAAGCTATGGACACCAGTATCATGACCCAAGTTGAATTTTTAGCAAATTGTAAGCGGTTTAAGAGCAGTTTTGAAAACCGTTTTTTCATCACACAAAAAACGTGAATCGTATTTTCGATCACATTTCTAAATCGTTTATCGGAATGAGGCAACTAATATGGCATTGGAAAGCTGCTGTAAATCCGCTCCTTCCACATGTTGAAAGTTTTCTCTAATTCCTTATGGTTAAATAGTAATTTGGAAAATCGTAAAATTTCGCAAACCGAACAGCAAAGTTCATATTTTTGATGTCATTTCTAAACGGCTAATCTAATTGAGGCAAATGATATGGCGTTGGAAAGCTTATGAAAATGCGCTACTTTTACATATAGAAAGTTTTTTCTAATTTTAAACGGTTTAAGAGTAATTTATAAAATGGTACAAGTTCCACCGAGTTCGTATTTACGATCTATTTTTTTAACCATATGTCCGAATGCAGCAAATGATATGGCGTTGGAAAGCTTGAGGAAATACGAATTTTTTTGGTATATATTGTTTCTCCCAATTCCTTACTGTTTTAAGTCAATTTTAAAAATGGCTAAAAATGTATTTTCGCCGTAATTTCTACAAACTTTACCGGAATGGGGTGAATGCAGCAAATGATATGGCGTTGGAAAGCTTGAGGAAATACGATTTTTTTTGGTATATATTGTTTCTCCCAATTCCTTTCTGTTTTAAGTCAATTTTAAAAATGGCTAAAAACGTATTTTCGCCGTAATTTCTACAAACTTTACCGGAATGGGGCAAATAATATAACGTTGAAAAGCTAAGGAAAATGCGAAACTTTTTCATGTTGATGGTTTTCTGTGATTCCTAGCCGTTTTCAAGTAATTTCAAAAATGGAGAGATCATTTGTTCTGCCTTTATCGCGAAACAGATTTTTCGAAAATGCACCACGTGAAGAACCTGAACTTCTCGGCATGTCTACTTGAACTTCACTCTGTTTTGCACGTGTTTTTTTGCTCGTAGATCTTCATCCACTGCTCGTAACTCTCCATCCACTCACCGAAATTGAGCAAGTGATATACCAATGGAAAGCTGTTGTAAACACACAACTTTCCCGTGTTGATCATTTTTTCATACTCGTGACAATTTTAAAAGTTTTTCATCTGATATTCATTCAGTGTAGTAGGTGAACTTCCTGTTGTTTTCATGTTGAACTTCTGTGGCGTATTTTTCATTTATAATTTTGTCATCAATTCATCATTGTTACACAAATGATATTTCTTTTGTACAAACCTCTCTCACAATAATTTTTTTAACTTTCTCCGACGGAAGACTTGAACTTATAACAACAAAAAAATTAGCCTTTGCTTTTTTATTCTTTTTTAAAAAACAAAATGACACTGTGTAGTACGTGAACTTCTGGCAGTTATCAATCTGAACTTCTCTCTGGTACATGAATATTCTGAGTTTTTTTATGAATTTTTATTCTGATTTTTAATCCTTTTTTATGAATATTGAAGTTCTATTTTTAAAAGTTGAATTTCTTGTTATTTTATTTTTGAACTTCTTGTTTCCATTCTTTAATAACGAGGAAAAATCTGAGTTATCTATAATCACCGAACTTCTCCATGTTTTTAATATGGACATCCTAGTTTTATTTCCTAATTTTATTTTATGAAATTTTGAAGCACTCTAGTTTTAAAGTTGAACTTCTTGTTATTTTGTTTTTGAACTTCTTGTTTCCATTCTTTAATAACGAGGAAAACCTGAGTTTTCTATAATCATCGAACTTCTCCATCTTTTTAATATGGACTTCCTGGTTTTTTCCTTAATCTTTTTTTATGAATAAAAATATTTTAAGACACCAAAACAACATTTGTTGTGTGTGGTTTTGCATTGGTTTGGACATCAACCCGCGTCATCTTCAGAAATTGAACATCTCCTTTTCTTTTTGTTTTCTGTCAACGTTGGTTTACACGTTGAACCGCGTCATCTTTAGAAATTGAACTTCTCCCTTTCTTTTTGTTTTCTTGCATGTCTAAATTTATTTTGAACTTGCAGAGATAACACACTTGACCTTGTCGAACACAATATTTTGACCTTCACAAAACATAAATTAAAGCCAAAATTTTGACCTACAGAGCATGTACAATTTTCTCCACTTTTTCAAGAATAAATGCTGAATTGCCCCGTTAGTTTGACATGAACTTCTGCTACCCATTTTCAAACGTCAGTTTGATTTTTCTTTTTCAAAAACATATTGAGCTTTTTATTATGTTTTGTGGCAAGTAGCACGATCATTTTTGTGTTCCTGTAGAAAAGCATTTGTGTTCGTCCTACTACTAGTTTTTCACTCGACCTATGGAGAGAGGGAAACATCAGCACATGAGACTATGGAGAGAAAGAAAGAGCTTCAGCCACACATCGGCACATGCCCAAAAGCTACGTGCACACTGGAGTCGGAGTAGGAGATCACTGTTGGCTTTGAGGTAGCTGGCTGCAGGAGTTGAACGGCGTCGAGGGGCTGCAACAAACTGCTGCACCGCCTGCTTGAGCCACCTCCGCGCGACCTCCCATTAAGTTTTGTGCAGTTCAATCAGTCGAGACGGTTTAGGTTCAGTTAACAAAACTGCAGAAAGAAGAGAAGAAATGCATCAGTTCTGTACAGAAGAAACACGAAATCCGATAACCACTAGTCGAGGTCGGCAACATCCGCTGCTGGATCTTATTCCTTTCTTATGCCTCACTGAATTTCACATGTCCAAATGGACTTCACTACACTGTCTCATCTTCATCATACACCTCGTACATCTAAACCCAAAAGGCTAATCGACCATGATAGCGGTGTGTCGTCACCAGAAACAGAGGAGGCAGAGTGGTGTGTCCTTGTCGTCACTGCAACACACACAATGAGGCATTTTAGTCAAGTTAAAATACCCCTTTAGTACCCTGCTAGCCATGTTTGTAGCGAACACTGCACCCTACTAAATTGGTTCATCAACACATTAGCCTGCTGACCTACTATTTTTATTATACAGATTCATAAGCATCACCTACTATTTTTTTCAATGCACAAATTTGGTTAATTAACACATTGGCTGCTGAAAATCAAACATTTGGACTGTAGTGGCACCATATAATTCAGAAAGTAAGATTTTTTTTAAGATGTGTGCACACGCACGACAACTTGCCATGACAGTGGAAGATGAGTTGCACTAGCATTAATCAAGTTATCCTGCTGAAAATTGACACAGTGGAGCAGCCATGCTAATTACTGCTAAAAATTGTTAGCCATACTAATTACTAAATGGTCAAGCACAGTCGACCATGTGCAGCCGTACTATTTCTTTAGTGGAATATAAACACAAGCAGCTTAGAGGCATACTTTTGGTTCTTATTGGATGACCTACAGAGCATGTAGAGAAAGATCTAGGGAAAGGACTAATCAATATTGAGCTTGAGCGACCGTCTCAACAATAAATCCAAAAGTAGCAGCAACATATATATCGTGACGCTGCACCTCAAGGGAGACCACACCCTCATGTTGAATAGCATCCCAGCAACAGCAAGATTATCACCAGCTCAAAGACCGACTATCTTCCTCGTAAATGGCGACAAGCACCAGGATCAACACCTACAGGAAAGAGGTGGACGATCAGAGGCATAACAACAAGCTCGGCTTCATAGCTCAATTTTCTTCCCATGGACCGCTATTTGAAATCAAGACAACTATGTTTATAGCTTCAAAGATAGTTTCAAGCAATCCCCTTGAAATGAAAGTGAACCAAGTAGTAGTAACACTCCAACACCCCACCAATGCCAAACAATTCGTAACCTTTTTAGTACTAACCAAAACCTATTTTGTATTTTTTCTCTTTGTTCATTTTTTATCAGTAAGACACATTCTTCCCAAAATCCAATGACTGAACGCTCCAGACTATAATCTTTGAACTTCCAAAGAATTCCTAACCTATTTAGTACTGACCCAAAAATACGTACTTATTTTAGGTGCATGGAAACGGAGAAGTTCACACTTATATTGCAAAAAAATCTTTTTTTAGAGTGGACACTTATAAGATGTGGAGCATCAGACAAAAAATGCCAATGGTTTGTGGCTGCTTGAACTACAACAAGAATCAAACAGGGGGATGAATCTACATGAGATATTTTTGTAGCATGTTCAGTACATGGAGATCCCGGTATACATAAATCATTTTAGGCAAATGGCAACTCGCGACATGTGGAAACAAAAACAAAGTCGTAGCTGAATGCATGCCACCTTGTTAGCCACATACATAGGCGAGCTAAAGCTGAAGTAGCTAACAAATTAGAACTTTGAACGACAAAAGGTTAACAGGAAATTGCTCTCACAAGAATTCTCCCTTGCCGGATTCAGCAGAAGTTGAACTGGGTGGTGGGGAGCAGGATCCAGGGTGCTGTGTTCATGAACGGCCGTCGGCTCGATCGTTGAACGGCCCAGGGCTGCATAGTTGAACGGCTCCGGGCTGCCTTGGGAGAACTCAGGGTGGTGATGCAGATCTAGTCAGGGAGAGGGTGCTCTCCACTGCCCTGAAGAAAATGCGTGGAAGTAAAAAACACACACGCAGGGATACATGCAGCCAGACGTCCACCCACACAAAATTTCAGTAACAATAACAGCATCCAAAAGCAATTTGCTAAATCATGTTGCTGCAACTTCTCTAAGAAACAGAGTGTCCAGTGATCATGTGAGTATACAGGGGAAGTTGGACTGCTCCACACCTCGTCCCTCCTAGAGCTGGTCGATCGACATTTGAAGATAGAATCAGTGATCTTCTGAACATAAACCAGAGTACATAATTTCTAGCAAGATGAAAACAGCAAATGCTTCACATTGCTCTGGATCCATTGCCCATTCAGGCGAGTGTTCATTCAGAACTTCAGATTATCGGATCAAAAATGTGAAAAATAATAATAACAAGCTAATTGATCAATTGATTACATACTGGTAGGCTGGTAGCTGAGCTCCTTCTTGTTGGAGTAGAGCCCGCAAGGACGGTTGCGGAACGTGACCTCATGCCCGGCGCGGCGCACGTACGGCAGGTACTCATCGACGACGAGCTGGCGGTGCCGCTCGTAGAACCTGAGGCGGCAGCACCGCCCCGACGCCCGCCACGTCGTCTTCTCCTCCGCCACCGTCGACCACGACATGGTGACGCCCTTGAAGTCGTCCGCCACCTCCTGCCCCTCCCGGAGGCTGAGCACGAAGCCGTGGCCCTCTGCAGCGCCCTCCGCGCGGAGCTCCCGCGCCTCCCGCGAGCACAACGCGCTCAGGTACACCAGGACCTTCGCGTACGCGTCGCTCGACTTCACGTTGCCCAAACAGAGTACACGGGCGGGCTTGAGCACGGGATGCAGGAGAAGCTTGGGGGCATGGTTGCGGTGGCGGGACGGGGGACGGCGCGGCGGCAGGACGGGGGACGGCGCGGCGGCGGGTTGCGGGACGCAGTGCAGCGCGCCGGCGGGATGCGGGGCGGCGGCGGTGGATCGGGAGAAGTTCTTCGGCGGCGATGCGATGCCGTGAGGAGGAGTGTGCAGAGGGGATCGGGAGAGGGTAGAGGAGGGAGTCGTGGGAAGTGGGTGGGGTGGGTTTTTTTCTTTAACCGATCGGGTGGGTTTCTTGGGAGTTCAGGAACGCCTCTTCGGACCTATATAGGGCATGCCGTGATCCAAATAGTTATTCTAATCCTAGGATTAGAATAGTGCTACTTTATATATATATATATTGTCATATGATCTTCTTTTATGCTAAAGTAACAATTCAATCACAATTTCAAGTATGAATCATAAACTTCATTGAGAACCAACAAACTCTAATCTCGGTCATTGAGGCAATTGCAATTTATCATAAAATAGGAAAGAGTCAATATAAGAGCTTTTCAATAAGTCAACATACTCAACCATCTTTTAGTCTTTCACAATTGCTAACACTCATGCAATACTTATGGGCATGGAGCTTTAATCGGACACAGAGAAAGATAGGGGCTTATAGTTTTGCCTCCCAACGTTTTACCTCATGGGTAATGTCAACAATAATAGTTCATGAAGACTCACATCCAATTAGCTATATATATTAGGATCCTTCCAACAATTGTGCTTGACAAAGGATAAAATGTAAAAAGGAAAGGTGAAGATCACCATGACTCTTATGTAAGGTAGAAGATAAAAGTAAAAGATAGGCCCTTCGCAGAGGGAAGCAGAGGCTGTCATGCGCTTTTATGGTTGGATGCACAAAATCTTAATGCGAAAGAACGTCACTTTATATTGCCACTTGTGGTATGGACCTTTATTATGCAGTCTGTCGCTTTTATTTCTTCCATATCACAAGATCGTATATAGCTTATTTTCTCCCGCACTAATAAGTCATACATATTTAGAGAGCAATTTCTATTGCTTGCACCGATGACAACTTACTTGAAGGATCTTACTCAATCCATAGGTAGATATGGTGGACTCTCATGGCAAAACTGGGTTTAGGGATATTTGGAAGCACAAGTAGTATTTCTACTTGGTGCAGAGAACTTGGCTAGCATGAGAGGGAAAGGCAAGCTCAACATGTTGGATGATCCATGACAATATAATTTACCTCAGATGAAAGAAAACATAACCCATTACGTTGTCTTCCTTGTCCAACGTCAACTCTTATCATGTCACACTTTAATGAGTGCTCACAATCATAAAAGATGTCCAAGATAGTATATATGTGAACCTCTCTTTCTTTATTACTTCCTATTCATTGCAACGATGACCAAAACTATGTTTGTCAACTCTCAACAACTTTTATTCATCATACTCTTTATATGTGAGTTCATTACTTCCATAAGATCCATGTGATCTCTTTATTTCTTTTTGTTTCTTCTCTTTTATTTTATTCCCTCAAGATCATAGCAAAATCATCAAGCCCTTGACTCAACACTAATCTTTATTATATATAGCTCACGGACTCGATTACATAGAAGAATCATAAAGCAAAACTCACAACTAGATCATACTAAAACTTTATTCTACTAGATCAAGATATTATCAAAAGGATCGAACTAAGAAAAACGGTAAAGATAAAAGTGATGGTGATACGATACCGGGGCACTCCCCCAAGCTTGGCAGTTGCTAAGGGGAGTGCCATACCAGATACTCGGTTCTTCTTTGTTGGTGAAGAAGGTGATGGTTTTGTTGATGGCGTAGGCTTCTTCCTTAATTTGTGCTTGAGGACAGAATTTTGATCCCTTAGGTCATCGATCTCCTGCTCAAGGCTTAATATCTTCTTGCATAATTCCTGTTTGTTTTCCTGCAAGAGGCGAAAAGGGATAAACTCGATTTTAAGCTTCTTTGCTCTATCAGGGAGGCTTGACTTTTTGAACTCCACATGCATGTCCCCAGGTTGAGGTAATGGGACTTCATCTTCATCTGAGCTCGTCTCCTCCTTTCCCTGGGGTTCATAGTCCTCTTCTTCTTCCGTAGTCCAACCACAATGCTCCACGTCCCCATAGACCTTAGGGTCTACAAGATAATCAGCCACATAGCTTTCTCCTTCCGAATCCTGGGACGACATATTGCTCTAATATGCAGCAGGAACGGCTCAAAACAAAGACAGAGGATATTTGTGTGATACGGTGGTCAAAACCTTCGGGAGATTATATAATGAATTTTTACCGACCAAAAGAAGTATCGTGCAAGAAAACAGAGTCCGGAGAGCACACGAGGTGCCCACGAGGCAGGGGGCGCGCCTCCCACCCTTGTGGAAGCCCCGTGTCCTTTCCGGTCTGCTTCTTATTTTCCTATTTTCTTAAATATTCCAAAACGTAGAAAAATTGCCATTAGAACTGTTTTGGAGTCGGTTTACTTACCGTACCACGTACCTATTCCTTTTCGGAGTCTGAAACGTTCCGAAAAGTGTCCCTTATGTATTCCTCCGGAGTTACGGTTTCGATAATATTAGTTTCAACATTTATGGGATTACCTGAGATATAATGTTTCATTCTTTGACCGTTCACCACCCTCGGATTTGTGCCTTCGAAGTTGTTGATTTTTATGGCACCGGAACGATAGACCTCCTCGATAACGTAAGGACCTTCCCATTTAGAGAGAAGTTTTCCTGCAAAAAATCTTAAATGAGAGTTGTATAACAATACATAATCACCTACATCAAACTCACGCTTTTATATCCTTTTTTCATGCCATCTTTTAACTTTTTCTTTAAACAGCTTGGCATTTTCATAAGCCTGGGTTCTCCATTCATCAAGTGAGCTAATGTCAAATAACCTCTTTTCACCGGCAAGTTTGAAATCATAATTGAGCTCTTTAATGGCCCAATATGCCTTATATTCTATCTCAAGAGGTAAATGACATGCTTTACCATAAACCATTTTATAAGGAGACATACCCATAGGACTTTTATATGCAGTTTTTATAGGCCCATAATGCATCATCAAGTTTCTTGGACCAATTCTTTCTAGATCTATTAAGTCTTTTGCAAAATTAATTTGAGATCTCTGTTACTCAATTCTACTTGACCACTAGACTGTGGGTGATAAGAAGATGCAATTATATGATTAACGTCATACTTAGCAAGCATTTTACGAAAGGCACCATGAATAAAATGTGAACCACCATCAGTCATTAAATATCTAGGACTCCAAACCTCGGGAAAATAACTTCTTTAAGCATCTTAATAGAGGTGTTATGATCAGCACTACTAGTTGGAATAGCTTCTACCCACTTAGTAACGTAATCAATAGCAACTAAAATATGTGTATACCCATTAGAGGAAGGAAAGGGTCCCATATAATCAAAGCCCCAAACATCAAATGGTTCAATAACAAGTGAATAATTCATAGGCATTTCTTGACGTCTACTAATATTACCAATTCTTTGACATTCATCACAAGACAAGACAAACTTACGGGCATCCTTGAAGAGAGTAGGCCAATAAAAACCAGATTGCAATACCTTGTGTGCAGTTCTATCTCCAGCATGGTGTCCTCCAGAAGCCTCGGAGTGACACCTGCGTAGCATCTGTTCCTGTTCATGCTCAGGTACACAACGTCTAATAATACCATCTACTCCTTCTTTATAAAGATGTGGGTCATCCCAAAAGTAATGTCTCAAATCATAGAAGAACTTTTTCTTTTGCTGGTATGTGAAACTAGGTGGTATAAATTTAGCAACAATATAATTAGCATAATCAACATACCATGGAGCAATTCGAGAAGCATTTATGACATTTAATTGTTCATTAGGAAAGCTATCATCAATAGGTAATGGGTCATCAAGAACATTTTCTAACCTAGACAAGTTGTCTGCAGCGGGGTTCTCATCTCCCTTTCTATCAATAATATGCAAATCAAATTCTTGTAGCAGGAGAACCCATCTAATAAGTCTAGGTTTAGCATCTTTCTTTTCCATAAGGTATTTAATAGCAGCATGATCAGTGTGAATAGTTACTTTAGAATCAACAATATAAGGTCTGAACTTGTCACAAGCAAAAACAACTGCTAAAAATTCTTTTTAGTAGTAGCATAATTTCTTTGGGCACTTTCTAGAGTTTTACTAGCATATTGAATAACATTTAATTTCTTATCAACTCTTTGCCCTGGAACAGCACCTACAACATAATCACTGGCATCACACATAATTTCAAAGGGTAAATTCCAATCAGGTGGTTGAACAATAGGTGCAGAAATCAATGATTTCTTAAATATTTCAAATTCTTCTACACAATCGTCATCAAAGACAAAAGGAATATATTTTTGTAATAGATTAGTCAGAGGCCAAGAAATTTTTGAGAAGTCCTTAATGAACCTCCTATAAAAACCGGTGTGACCGAGGAAGCTTCTTATACCTTTAATGTCCTTGGGACATGGCATCTTTTCAATAGCATCAACTTTAGCTTTATCAACTTCAATGCCTCTTTCAGAAATTTTATGCCCCAAGACAATACCTTCATTAACCATAAAGTGGCATTTCTCCCAATTCAGAACAAGATTAGTTTCTTCACATCTCTGCAAAACTCGATCAAGGTTGCTTAAGCAATCATCAAAAGAAGATCCATAAATGGAGAAATCGTCCATGAAAACCTCACATATCTTTTCACAAAAGTCAGAAAATATAGCCATCATGCATCTTTGAAAGGTAGTAGGTGCATTACATAAACCAAAAGGCATACGTCTATAAGCAAAAGTACCGAAAGGGCAAGTAAAAGTGGTCTTTGATTGATCATCAGCCGACACAGGTATTTGAGAGAAGCCAGAGTAACCATCTAGAAAGCAAAAAATGTGTATGTTTGGATAATATTTTTAGCATTTGATCAATAAAGGCAAAGGGTAATGATCTTTTTTAGCAGCCTTATTTAATTTGCGCAAATCAATTACCATCCTATAACCTGTAATAATTCTTTGCGGGGTCAATTCATCTTTATCATTAGGAACAACAGTAATACCTCCCTTCTTAGGGACACAATGCACATGACTTACCCACTTACTATCAGTAACGGGATAAATTATACCTGCCTCAAGGAGCTTTAATATTCCCTTTCTTACCACTTCTTTCATCTTAGGATTCAGCCGTCGTTGGTGATCAATAACTGGTTTGGCGTATTCCTCCAAATTTATTTTGTGTTGACATAGAGTGGGACTAATGCCCTTAAGATCATCAAGAGTATATCCAATAGCAACACGGTGCTTCTTCAGAGTTTTCAATAATTTCTCTTCCTCCTTCTCTGAAAGGTTAGCACTAATAATAACAGGATTATATTTTCTTTTCATCAAGATATGCATATTTAAGAGTATAAGGTAATGGTTTAAGCTCAAACACGGGATCACCCATTGGTGGAGGAGGATCCCCTAGGATTTCAACAGGCAAATTGTGTTTCAGAATAGGTCCCTGTTTAGAGAATACTTCATCTATTTCCCTTCTTTCATTCATGAACATATCATTTTCATGATCTAGCAAATATTGTTCTAATGGATCAGTAGGAGGCACGGCAATAGAAGCAAGACCAATAATTTCATATTTACTAGGCAATTCTTTATCATGGGGTTGTCTATGAAATTTAGCAAAATTAAACTCATGAGACATATCCCCTAAACCAACAGAAACAATATCCTTATTGCAGTCTATCTTAGCATTGACAATATTTAAGAAGGGTCTACCAAATATAATGGGACAAAAGCTATCTTGTGGGGAACCAAGAATAAGAAAATCAGTAGGATATTTAACCTTCCCACACAAGACTTCAGCATCTCTAACAATCCCAACGGGTGAAATAGTATCTCTATTGGCAAGCTTAATGGTAACATTGATATCTTCTATCTCAGCTGGTGCAATATCATGCATAATTTCTTTGTATAAGGAAATAGGTATTGCACTAGAACTAGCACCCATATCACATAATCCATGATAACAATGATCTCCTATTTTAACAGAAATAACAGGCATGCCTACAACAAGTCTGTGTTTATTTTTAGCATCAGGTCTAGCGATTCTAGCAGCTTCATCACAGAAGTAAATAACATGCACATCAATATTATCGGCCAAGAGATCTTTAACCATAGCAATTTTAGGTTCAACTTTAATTTGCTCAGAGGTTTAGGTGTCTTAATATTACTTTTTTTGACCATAGTTGAAGCTTTAACATGATTCTTTATTCTAACAGGGAAAGGTGGTTTCTCAACATAAGCAGTGGGAACAACAGGATCATTATAAGTGATAGTCTTTTCTTCAACTTTAATAGGTGCAACTACTTTTACTTCAATGGGAGGATTATATTTAAACCACTTCTCCTTAGGGAGATCAACATGAGTAGCAAAGGATTCACAGACAGAAGCTACTATCTCAGAGTCAAGTCCATATTTAGTGCTAAATTTACGGAAAACATCGGTATCCATAAAAGATTTAACACAATCAAACTTAGGTGTTATACCTGACTCCTTACCTTCGTCGAGATCCCAATCTTCAGAGTTGCATTTAATTCTCTCCAATAAATTCCATTTGTATTCAATAGTCTTCATCATAAAGGAACCAATACAAGAAGTATCGAGCATGGAGCGATTGTTGTCAGAAAGCCGAGTATAAATTTTTTGAATAATCATTTCTCTTGAGAGCTCATGATTGGGGCATGAATATAACATTGATTTAAGCCTCCC